>NC_088235.1:76389454-76689454 GCF_036934945.1 Oncorhynchus masou masou | reverse complement strand
TATGCGAAGGAGATGTGTCGTGCTGCATGAGGAAAATGGTGGTCAAACTAGATTCTTACTGGTTTTCTCATCCACGCCCATACATTTATTTTTCAGCTTTCTGTGACCCATCAGATGCATATTTGTATTCCCAATCATGTGACAGCCATAGGTTCGGGCCTAATTAAGTATTTCAATATGAACTGTAACCCAGTAAAGACTTTGAAATTGTTGTTTTTGTTTTCTGTGTTAAGTTTGACACCCCTGTTTGTAAGCTTTTAAATTATTTCTCAACTGTTTTATATTTTCCAGCGAGGGAGGTATGGTGGGGTATACAAAATGGCCAACTTTGAGCACCTTTTTGTCTCTTGAATGATTTGTCATTCTGGTCCAAAACTTTACTTTCTGACACCACCTCCAATGGGCAAATATGTATTGGAAGGTTTCTTTAAAATCAAAATGGGTTAAAGTTATTTAGAACCCTCTGCTCTAAAAGAAGGGAAGAATTTGGTAGATTGACTGGGAGAAGGTAAAAACAAATGGGCTTATTACCTAGTGTTAAAACAATTAGGCCTACACAGTAAGCATGAGCCCCTATAAAATATGCCATCATGACCGCGTTGAAAACCATTTATGAAGTGCCATTTAAACCGGCCTAAAAAAATGTAATGTTTTTTTGTCACATACGGGCGGTATGTAGCCTAGTGGTTAGCGCATTGGGCCAGTAACCGAAAGGTTGCTAGATCAAATCCCCAAGATGACAAGGTAAAAATCTGTCGTTCTGCCACTGAACAAGGCAGTTAACCCAATGTTCCTAGGCCGTCATTGTAAATAAGAATTTGCTCTCAGCTGACTTGCCTAGTTAAATAAAGGTTCAATAAAAACGTGGTGTTTTACAGGGTACGCCATAGTAGTACGGCGCCCCTGGAGTGAATTATGGTTAAGTGCCCTTGAGCATCACCAGAATTTTCATCTTGACTCTGGTATTCAAACCAGCGACCTTTCGGTTACTGGCCCGACACTAACTGGCTACCTACCACCCCTAGTCTACTTCAAACGGAGAAAAGGTTGGTTTAAAGCCATGAGAAGGAGACCGACCATGTTGTTTTCCTTCCTGGTGTGTGGACACGCTGTGGCCTGGCCTATAGCACTCATAGCTCCTCTCCTGGCGCTGACACCCTTTTCAGAGGAAACTAAGTAACTTGGCATCTGGACTGTGTTACTGGAGCAGTGCCACATGTGAGGCTGTGGGGGGGCAGAGCTCGGGAGCTCGTGCCAGGCCTGTCGGATTACCGACCTGCTGTGTAAATTACACAAAGGGGTTTTATTGAGCCCAGCTAAAATTGGTGTTGAATTCCCTGAGGAACAGAGGGAGAGGTTCGATGTACAGTCTCATCCCGGGGTCATGATCCAGTTATATATTTTGCAAACATACTCCCTGCTGCTGCATGCATACCAATCAGCCCTCTACGTGTCCCATGAAGACCTTGTATGAACAGTGTTAGGTCTATGCCTGCCTTCAAGAGATGTGAGATGGTGACTGCAGCCGGCTATTTGTTTATCTATTGATCACTTGTGCATGTTTCTGCAGTACCTAATCAATACAGTGCAGTCTGTGGACCATACTCACTGACATCCCATCGTTAGTACTCTTCCATTTGGTTCTGATGGGCTATTCCAGAGGAGAATAGCCCATCAGATGTCTGGCTGGCTCATGGTTAGTCTTTCCCTCGTCTGTCAGCTTACTTTTATATGGAATATTTTACCAAATGTTTATTTAACATTTGAGTAATTTAGCAGACAATTACTTACAATTACTTACAAAGACTTACAATTAGAGCATTTATCTTAAGATTGATGTGGTTGTCACTCCCAGCTGTCTTGGCGAGTACATTTTCCTTTGATAAAATGGCAATGTCAGTGCTAGTGGAGGTGGCAGAACGGGGTGTAGAGTTTGAGAATATACACATCAAATGCAGTTAGGGATCCCTCTGTTCTCCTATTTACTTTTCCCTGAAGAAAGAAACAGATTATTTTTGAACTCATGTTTTTGTTAATGGCTGGCAAGGTTTAGGGAACCAAGTGGTGTTGGTGGGGAGGAGGGGGCTCCCTGCATCGCTCTTTACTGCTGGCCCTTGAGTTTCTCTCTGCCCTGGCCGTCTGCTAGAAGAGTTAAATCTCTGAGGTGTTCCTTAAACAAAGGCAGTGTTTCTGTTTCGGCCACATGCTTCAGCGGGAGGCTCTCTTTCATTCAGACTGACTCTGGTTGCATCTGCACTTTAAAAAAGCGACTGGCTTTTTTTTCTCTCTTTCTTCCACTGCAGGCCCTTTTTGTGCCTGGGGGACAATCTGTTTTGCCCCGGGCCAACTCTACTGCTCATCCCAATCAGGCTAGCTGCTGACCGCCTCAATGGCCCTCGTCTCCTCTCCCCCCCCCCCCAAAGAGAATTAGGTGGTCTGCAGGAAGATATACTCTTCCTCTGAGACTGATAGTTGCCTCTTAGCTAATCCTGTGCCACACTAATGGGAAGCCTAGCATAACCCTTACATTCATCAGCATGGGAAGCCTGTACAGCATTTATCCTGCCCCTCCTGCTTGCCTCGTTCAAAGGGATTGTCTCCTAGCTCATGTCCTAGGAGACCAGGCCACTCAGAATTCACTTCCTGTGGGTTGACCCCCAAAGAGCTATAATGTTGTGTGGGGGTTAATGACCAAACGCCTTCATTGGTCTGTCTCAGTAATGGCTCATTTACTTCCTGCCAGTCACCCAGTGGTTGCTCAGCTTTGACTGGTTGCTCTGTGTTTGCAGAAGCCTGACAGCCGTCTGCAGTTCACTGACTAATGTAGCGAAATGCTCGTAATCTTAAGGCTGCCAGCTCGGTCATAAACCCTGAAAACAACTGTTCATAAAAGCTATAGCAAGACCCATTCATTGTGGAATGGGGTGGGATCCTCTCAACTGTATTGCACTTCAGGCTTTGCTCCCCCACTTTGGGTGGGGTTTATAGCTTTAAATGGCGTGGAGGAGTGAGTAACATGGCACAGTTGGCATTCCAGGCTAGGCAGTCAGGGAAATGCTGCGACTTGAGTGATTTGCCTATCTCTCTGTGCCAAGTGGGATCAGTTATGTTGATAAAATCTGTGTATGCGATGTGGTGTTTACAGATTTCTGTTCCTTGCCCCATATTGAAGCTGGCACTGCTATTTTGTTTCACCAGTGTTTCCAGAAACACACTCCTAATTTCCATCACAAAAGGTTTGTTTGGCACTCATACTTTGTGCTTCCAGTAAAACAGTTATCATTTGTGTGAGTGCATTTTATGTCCGTCTTGGTGACGTCATTAAGGTTCAGTAAAACTGAACTCGAGGGCTATTCGCCAACTCTAAGTTTTGAGAATGAAGCTCATTGAAATATTGGTCACATCACAAGTGATATTTGTTACGGTCCTTGGCGGCATAGGATTGAAAAGCCACTGCAAAATGTCCAGTGATGGAAATATGTGGTCTTACAAACTGGCATAGTTTACATTGCTCTAAGGGTGCTTTAACAAGAACTTTCATTGAAATCTTGAGACAGTCATCATTGTTTAAATGGTTAGGAAATGCTGTCTTTACTCTCATTACCTTTTGTAAGGGTAATGAGAGTAATCCGATACAGGCCAGACCTAGGTTAAGAGTACCTATTAAGTCACTTAAATTTTAGATTGATTCTTAAACAATTTTTTCTTTATTTTAATGTAGTTATATCCATACGTTTTTATTCTAAGCCAATCAAATGTTTTTGATGGTTGTGTAAATTCCAACTAGTGTACAATTTCAAAGCTGCAAAAAATACTTTTGGTGTGGAGGTGACCCTCAAACACATTTCCCAAATATATATATTTTTGTCCCTACTCAGTATAGCTTTGAGGTAGTTTCGGTTCGACTATTAACAAATACTCAGATTTTTTTTTTTTTTTTACATTAAATGCGCTGCATTGTGCAGGTTGAATGCTGTGCCATGAGTGACTGCACATTACTGCTTATCACTTAACAATTTATTCACTTGAATAAAATAATTAAACTGTTACTTTTGTTTTAGGCCTATTTGACTTTATTTCAATCCAAGTCGTATCTCTTTAGAGCTGCTGCCTATGCTGTCTAAGTATTTTAGTAGTTCTTCAAAGTAAAAAGGCATACTTTTACAACTGCTGATTACCAACTATTAATCTTAAAGCATGTATTTTCATGTAAATACCTCGTGAAGCAACTGGTCTCTATCCCTCTCAATTTTCTCTCCATTTCAGACCTGACAAATAGAGATGACTTGAATTAAATAATTGTCATCAAATAAGCGTAAAACAAATGTAAACTGTGTGTACTACCGTTCAAAAGTTTGGGTCACTTAGAAATGTCCTTGTTAGTTTAATGGACAAAAAAAAGATTTCGTAAACATCAAATTGATCAGAAATACAGTGTAGACATTTGATATTGTAAATGACCATTGTAGCTGGAAACGGCAAAAAAAAAAAAAAAAAAAGTATAATAATAATAAAAAACAAAATGTATGGAATATCTACATAGGTGTACAGGGGTCCATATTCAGCAACCATCACTCCTGTGTTCCAATGGTACGTTGTGTTAGCTAATCCACGTTTATCATTTTAAAAGATCATTTGAAAACCCTTTTGCAAGCATGTAAGCACAGCTGAAAACTGTTTTTAAAGAAGCAATACAAAAACTGGCCTTTAGACTAGTTGAGTATCTGGAGCATCAGCATTTGTGGGTTTGATTACAGGCTCAAAATGGCCAGAAACAAAGACCTTCTGAAACTCGTCAGTCTATTGTTCTGAGAAATGAAGGATATTCCATGTGAGAAATTACCAAAACTGAAGATCTCGTACAACGCTGTGTACAGCTCCCTTCACAGAACAGCTTAAACGGACTCTAACCAGAATAGAGATTGGGAGGCCCTGGTATGCAACTAAGCAAGAGGACAATTGCATTAGTGTCTAGTTTGAGAAACAGTCACCTCACAAGTCCTCAACTGACAGCTTCATTAAATAGTACCCGCAAAACACCAGTCTCAACGTCAAGAGAGGCGACTCTGGGATGCTGGCCTTCTAGGCAGAGTTTCTCTGTCCAGTGTCTGTTCTTTTGCCCATCTTAATCTGTTTGTGAATCAGCTTTCAGATAACTTTCAATTACTTATGGTCTTTGCAAGTCCCCCCCCCCCTGTTTTTTTAAATACATTTGATTTGAAATTTGATTGGATATGAGTGCAACTTTCTTGATGAATAGTAATGATCAGTTTTTTTTAATAACTTTAGGTGAGATTCATGTAATTTTACATAACTATTATTTTGTACATTTTTTAACATTTAAAGTGATTTAAATTATTTTTTAAGAGGACTAATTTTGAACACCCAAGGGCTTAAAGGTACATTCTGTGGCCTACCCATTAAGCACGGTCTGGACTTTTCACACATTTAAAATATTTGTATGTCTCATTAAAACAAAAACATTCATAACATCACATTAGAGAGAATGAAATATTAATCTAATTTTCTTACAGAAATTAGGGCAGTATATGATCGAAATGTCTTAACTCTGGGCTCAATAGGGATATTGGGCTCAGTAGGTTGGTAGCACCTTAATTGGAGGACTGGCACGTGGTAATGGCTGGAGTGGATAAGGGGGAATGGTATCAAATGCATGGTTTGCCATTTGCTCCGTTCCAGCCATTATGTGCCTTCCTCCACTCTGCGGCCCCTCCACTAACACCCTATTCCCATTGATAGGGGTACCCTCTTCACCAATTAGCTACTTCTAAGGAGCTTGTTTGTTTTAATTCCTTTTCTGCTCACAGTAAGTAGCTTAGCCTCCACCACACAGACAATCCATTATCTTCATCTCTGGAATTCTGGGCATCCTCCAAGCTTCCATGAGGTTCTGCGTTTGGCTAAAACATTTGCAGTAACCCTTTTCGACTATGTTCTGAAACCCCTCGCATGGCTTTGCTTCTCTGCTTTGAAGCCGGTGTGGGTATCAGTGGAAAGAGTTAAATTGACAGATTTAAACCAGACCAGCTCATAATGGAGGATAATGATAATGCTGTTTTTTTGTGGTCCCAGTATTTTTGCATGCCCTGGCATTTTACAGGCTGGATTTCTGGGCTTGTGGTCAACAATTGAGTCACTGGCTGCTGTTTTGTAGCTATTTCCCTTCTGAATGATTCCAGAGTGTCTTACTATTGATGCCCATCTCTGGCTATGGTCTCTTTACAGCTTTGTTGCTGTTCTGTTTGGGAGCAATTTATAGTGTATGTGGAGAAGAGGCCTACATTTGGTAATGCAGGCTTTTTGCATGTTTACCAAGAGGAAACAATGGCTTTTAAGATGTTTTGATTACAAAACAAACCAATTCCTCCTTTTGGGAGAGGGACTCGTTTTTGGGCATGTAGGTCGACATTTTGTATTTTTCACATTGAAAAAAATCACTCTGGCCTGATGACAGCAGTGATAAATGATGGTTATGTGCCTACAGTAATTTACGTCTTTCTTGTCTGTCTTGTCTCTCTTTCTCGGGGTTCACTCAGTAGAGCCACCAGTGCCAAGTTAGGTTACATGATATGTTACTGGGCTATAATCAGCTGTTTTCTGCTTTTGGTTTTAGCTCATTGTTTTACGTCAATATTAGTTATAGATAGCTATATTACTTTGCTTTCTTCCTTTTAGATGTACTTGGATATGGGCAGATCCACAGTAACAGAATTACTAGGGCTGTGGCGGTCATGAGAAATTGTCAAGCAAATAACTGCCGGTCTCACAGTAATTGAATGACTGTTAATTAGTATAAACACGTTTAGCATCTACTGGTGTCCACGCATAGCCTACAAGCCACTGATGCAGACCTTTTGGAACATCTACTTTTTAAAAACTCGAATAAATCCATTTAATGTAGCCTAAACCATCACAATAAATCCATTATTTATTTTTTAGACAGGTCTAAAGAAACATGAAGAAAATGTAGTCTATTTCAGGAGAACCGACTAGCATACGGGTCAATGACCTGCTGTGAATATTTGTGTCTGACTGAAATATTTTCCAAAATCAACAACCCATTTATACCAATGTTAAGTAACTATGCCCTTAATCTTGAGTCCTGAAAGAGTTGATGGTTGAATGTGAGAGGGAAAAAAACCTGTCCCTTTCGGTGCTCTAAAGTTCAAAAAAGTAATACGGAGCAGATCGACTGTCCGACTAATGCAATATATATAACAAAACATCTCAAATCATAAAACTGCCAAACGACTATTCTGGCATGATTTTAAGGGTCTATTGCACTATACGTCTGTATGGTTAAGACAGTTTAGACAGTTTAATTTTGGAAAAATAGCATCATTTGGTGCGACCTACAGTCACTATTTTTGATCAAATCACATGATTGTACTCATGACAGGATGTAACGTCATTAAGATATGCTTTGGTTAAGAATAAAGGTTAGCAAGTCTCTTGTAAGTCTCTTTACATTTCCACTCCCTTTCAGGTTTTACCCCAAAAATCTGGTCATTCGGTGCGACCGTTAACTAATTCGAATGTAGAAATATCTGAACCTTATTTTATTTCGATACTCATGATGCGTACTTGATGTCAACGTCAAGTGTTCACATGGGTGCATAAGTAGTTGCCTCTAAAATGTGGTTATGTGAGAAGTCATATGGTGCAACCAACATGGTAATTTGGAATCTGTGCCAAACAACCTTGTTGGAGTCAAAGGAACCATGAAATTGCACCAGGTCACCTCCACAGTGGCAAGCGAGTGTCTTGCTTCTGCAGCAGACCAAGCATCTGCAACAGCTGTTTCAGTACTGTGGAAGGTAACTTCAATGAAAAATACCATCAGGAGAAGCCCATCACAGAGGAACAGCAAGATGAAGCTGTGGCCAAGTCAACACTTGCTGAAAGTCTAGGTAGTTTTGTCATTGTCAGCTACGAAGACCGCCCCTTTTGTAGGCCAGGTGCAGAAGGTGATTGGGGAGAAAGTGCAGGTCACTTGTATGCAGCCCATGAAGTGAGGAATATTATTATTATTATTATTTTGTCTGGCCTTCTGTACAAGACATTCCACTGAAGGAGATGTGAAGTCTGATCAGTGAGCCCGAGCCATTCAGCTCAAGAGCGTCTCGGCTGTCTGACACAGACTGGGCTGGTTTCTTGTCACACTAGTGCAACAACATCAAAAGCACTTTTTTTAAGAAGGTAAGTTTGATTTATTGGGAACTTCAATGAGTAACTTTTGCTACAAAGTGATCACTTCTTTGTCTTCTAATGTTTGAATCTCATGAATGGTTTGCACAATTAAACTTAATTCAAAGTTGTAATCTTGCGATGTTCTGCTCAAACTTAATCACATTATGTTTTAATATTAGAATTAGAAACTGTCTATGCAATGTGGAGATTTTAATGTTAAGACAATGCACAAACATTTGACTATTACAATTAATGTAGAATGTTGACTTACTGTATTTCAGTAACTTTACTATTAATTTATTACCATGTTGCCTAACACTGTTAACATCGTTTTAAAAATTCATGAGGGTTTGGGGTCGTTCAGTGAAAAGTAAAAAAACAAGGATACATTCAAATTTTGTGTTAACTTTAATGTTTAATCTTTGAGACCGTGCATATATTCATATTATACTCTTCTTTGCTTGAAATAATGGCCCGAAAACATTTCTAAAAATGTTTACTCACTATTGTAAGTGCATGGGTAAGACTCAAGGGAACATAAGTTTTGGAAATGTAAAAACTTTTCAAGTTTTTTCCCTTTTAAAACTTTGCCATTGACCCATACTGAGTTGTCTGTGTTCGGCCCTGATCTGTCTATGCCATGTAGCTGTGGGCTACACTAGTTCATTTAGCAGGCAAGATATCATTGGAATTCCGTGGCTTTATTAATATAGCTTAATAAAATAGGATATTTTCTCAATTTCAAAGGAAGTGCACATATGTGGCTATTTTGTGGGTGGTTAGCAAAAACTGGTCCTCCTATATGCTTAATTTTGTTATTTATGCAACTTTAGTTGTGATACAAATGTTGGCCTATGTTTAATACATTCTAAGGCTGCATGATGGTACTCTAATGATGTAAGTCGCAAGCTGCACACACGTCATCAGTCTCATTCACAATTTGACAAGCGGTTGATAATATTCTCACTAGGCCGCAAATTTCCTTGCGGCGTCCACCTTGTGTGGTTGTAATGCCCCCTAAAAAATCCATGCCTTTTGTGGCCAAAATAGCCATTGTGCCCTTGGGCTGAATGTAATAGGCTAATTTATAATTCCCTTCTCCCGGCTGCCGTGCTCCGAAGAACCTCTCACATGGCCCTCTGATGTGGCCAAGGCTACAAGTGAATGAAGACTGACATATCGGGCATGCAACTGCGCACGTCCCTCTTATTGAATTCCGAGGCGCATATTGAAGATGTTACAACTGTCCACATCAGCCAACAAGGCCTAACGAACCGCGAAAGCACTAGCCTATGCCAATCTACTATCCCCCATAGTACAAAAGTTGACCTATTCTATTGGTGAACTTGTTCTTCTCTGCAAGAATGAAATATTCCAAGCATAGTTAATTAATACAGCCACTTGCATCAAAAAACATTTAAAAGCAATGCGGCTGATTGTTTAGCCTAAAATGTTGATAAACAGTGGAATCGCAATCTCAGTAGCTGACGTAAGACCTTTTTTAAACAGGTCAACATTCACAAGGCCGCAGGGCCAGACGTATTACCAGGACGTATACTCATAGCCTGTGCTGACCAACTGGCAAGTGTCTTCACTGACATTTTCAACCAGTCCCTGCCCAAGTCTGTAATACCAAAACATTTTAAGCAGAGCACCATAGTCCCTGTGCCCAAGAACGCCATGGTAACCTGCCTAAATGACTCCCGACATGTAGATTTCACGTCTGTAGCCATAAAGTGCTTTGAAAGGCTGGTCATGGCTCACATCAACACCATCATCCCAGAAACCTCACTCACTCCACTTCGTGTACCGCCCAAACAGATGATGCAATCTCTATTGCACTCCACACTGCCCTTTCCCACCTGGACAAAAGGAACACCTATGTGAGAATGCTCTTCATTAACTACAGCTCAGCATTCAACACCATAGTGCCTTCAAAGCTCATCACTACTCGCAGAACCCTGGGACTAAGCACCTCCCTCTGCAACTGGATCCTAAATTCGATGGGCTGCCCCCGGGTGGTAAGGGTAGGCAACAACACATCTGCCATGCTGATCCTCAACACGGGCCCATCGGGTGTGCTTAGTCTTCTCCTGTACTCCCCGTTCACCCATGACTACGTGGCCAAACACGACTCCAACACCATCATTAAGTTTGTCGACGACACAACGGTGGTAGGCCTGATCACCAACAATGAGAGCCTATAGCGAGGTCAGTTACAACCTCTCCCTTAACGTGATCAAGACAAAGGCAATGATTGTGGACTACAGGAAAAGGATGGCCAAAACTACAGAAATAGCCATATTCACGATAACCGAAAAATAGAAGTAATACATCAAAATAAAGCTTAACTTCTTGTTAATCCAGTCAGTGTCAGATTTCAAAAAGGCTTTATGGCGAAAGCAGACCATGCGCATATCTGAGGACAGCACCCCGCATACAAACACATGAACATCATTTTCAACCAGGCAGGTGTCGACACAAGTCAGAAGTAACGATATAATAAATGCCTTACCTTTGAAGATCTTCTGTTGGCGCTCAAATGTCCCAGAAACATCACAAATGGTCCTTTTGGTTCGATAATGTCCTTTATATCCCCAAAATGTCAATTTTATTTGGCGCGTTGAATTCAGAAATACACCGGTTCCAACTCGCCCAACATAACTACAAAGTATCTAAGTTACCTGTAAATTTGATCCAAACATTTCAAACAACATTCCTAAATCCAACCTAAGGTATCCTAAAACGTAAATAATCTATAAAATTTACCGGATAAAAATGACGTGAAGCGCATTCCAGTTCACGCATACCAAACAGTAGAATCCATCTGGAGTGACACAAAGAGCAGCCGTACTTCATTTCTCAAAAGGAAAAACCTCAACCAATTCCTAAAGACTGACATCTAGTGGAAGCCATAGGAACTGCAACCAGGTTCCTTTAAATAGGGCTTTCAATAGAAAACCAATGGGAAATACTATGACCTCAATTTTTTTCCCTGGATGGTTTGTCCTTGGGGTTTTGCCTGCCAAATCTGTTATGTTATACTCAGACATTATTTGAACAGTTTTAGAAACTTTAGAGTTTTCTATCCAAATCATATCCTAGCTTCTGGGCCTGAGTAACAGGCAGTTTACTTTGGGCACGCTTTTCATCTGGACGTGAAAATACTGCCCCCTATCCCTAAAGTTTTAAACAGCTAGGCACAATATGGTTAAGGAATGTTTTTATAAAATAAATCCTAGCTTTTGGCTTTAGGCTGAAGGCCCATGCTATGATCTTACATTAGTGTTAAATAATATTTTCTGGACAGTTTGCCCTGTTTTTGCAGAATTCTCCTTTTAGCAAACCAAATGCAAAGCTGGAGCTCTGAGCTGGATATATTGTAAGTGTTGATATGACACCAGTCAAAAAGTGAATTATCAGTTAGTGTGTGTGTCACAGCCTAAATATCAAAAGCTGTTTAGTGCGATTTCTATTTCTTGCTTGAGATTTTAGGGCCTGCCCCATCAGCGATGAACTGCATTGTTGGTTAATGGCTTTAAGCATTTCACGGTAAGGTCTACTAAACCTGTTGTGTTCGGCGCATGTGACATACAATTTTGATCCGATGACATTTTGTGTCAATAATAGACCGTAGAATTCTCATCGACTTGTTCTATTCAAAATGGTTCTGTCCTCTCACCATTTCATTTGGTGGTGGCGTGGGCACCTGCTCAGTGCGCACACTTATGGCTTTTCTGTGCTTCGCTCTCGGAGGTGTAGGTTCAGGGTGAGGCTCAGAATTATAAGAATACTCACCAGAGATGTCATGATGAATTTCTTTCCCAACATCTGAGTCGTTTTCATTCAGATGTTGTAGCAATGCTAACGAGTGCATCGTTTAGTCACGATTTTCTTGCGATTGTAAATTACACACGCTCTCGCTGTGTACTCCAAATAGGCCAGAGAAGACTTAGAGTACATAACATTTCAATTATTAGAATAGATCAATTATGCATTATTTGCTTCCCTTCGCATCAACTCATCCATTATTCTGCCTACTAAATGTATTGTTTATATTAATTCCGGTATAGATTAGGCAAACTTTCGAAGCAATTATCAAATAGTTGAAGATGCTGTGCCTATCTGGAGGAGAAGCGCATGCCCTGCTGTCGGAAGGTGGGACAATGGGGGAACCATAAAAAAATAACTGCCCTCCTAAAACTGTCTAACACCAGTTCTCTTCGATATTAAGGTTCTTATGACATTGTGTATTATAGACGTATTTAAGAAAGGTAATAGACTGAGGGGGGCATGACTTTAAAAATGGCAGATATGCATTTTATTTCATGAGCAGTCCAAATGACTGCTTTTGTGGTTTTATTGTGGGTTTTATAGTAACATGTAATTTAACTGTAAAAATGTATTCACATAACTTTTTTAATGTGGCATAAACACAACCAGTCATGTTTCCATCTGATGCTAAAACAAATAACCTACTTTTTGAAGTGAACTTTGCACATTAGTCCAAAATGGCATCGGATGTATTGAAACAGCGCTTTTCTTTCATACAATTAGTAGCCCCATGTATCTGATGCGGTCTGGCAAGAGTCATGCCATACTCTTTGTCCAGATTGTCTCAGTATGTGTATCTGATGCTGAGGCGCTGTTTTGCTTGATCGGATGACAGCACGAGCTGTCAGAGCAGCTCACAGATCACTGCACCTGTACATAGCCCATCTGTAAACAGCCCATCTATCTACCTACCTCATCCCCATACTGTATTTGTGTTTATTTATCTTGCTCCTTTGCACCACAGTATCTCTACTTGCACATTCATTCATCTTCTGCACATCTACCATTCTAGTGTTTAATTGCTATATGGTAATTACTTCGCCACCATGGCCTATTTATTGTCTTAACTACCTTATCTTACCTCATTTACACTCACTGTATATATACTTTTTTTTTCTTTTATTCTACTGTATTCATTATGTTTTGTTTATTCCATGTGTAACTCTGTATGTGTCGAATTGCAACGCTTTATCTTGGCCAGGTCGCAGTTGCAAATGAGAACTTGTTCTCAACTAGCCTACCTGGTTAAATAAAGGTGAAATTATATATTTTTTTACATCTGACAATGATGGTTGTTTGTCTGCGCATCTCGGTCAAATCCATTTTTTATATTTAAATATTTTAATTGGACGGGGTAAGGATGTATGGTAGGGCAAGCCAGGATCAATGTTCACTTTTTTTTCTCGGCACTGAGCAAATTTCAGGTCTACTGAGAACCAACTTGAAAGTTATGAAAATTCTGTGCAACTTCCAGTGTGCATTTACTGTGAACACTGAGGCTGTATCTGGTTTAAGAGGCCAAGTAGGCTACTGTGGCTATTTGATCGTAATGTAGGCCTACTAGATTGGCTGCCATCAAAAACAATGGAGAAAATGCTACCCTCTGCCATTAGGCATGTGCCATGCTCTGTTGTACACACTTTACTGCAGGGTGCCATTCAAGTTCAAATAGGCAAAACTATGGTCTGTCACATGTCGTCTTCACTGTAGACAATGGCTGTCAACCATCCGTTGATTTACGATTCTATTGTAATATCGCACAACCCTAGTGTCAGTAAAAGCGGAGAGAGATGACAACTGGATAGGTAGTGAGAAGGAGGGGTTGTCCAGACTTTTAGTCTTGCTTTGACCACCAGATAGTGGAAAGAGAAACAGTTATAAGCTCAACATAACCGTATGCTAGTGGAAGGGAATGGAGGACAGGACAGTAACAGGTGACCCAACTGTGGTTTGTGACTACTGAGTTCCCATTCTTGACAATTCAATTGCGCTAATTCTGTTACCAATTTCCTAACAGAATTATGAGTTTTAGTCACTTAATAATTCATAAATTGTATCAGTAAAAGCACTAGCTAATTGGTAGGTCTACCTTTTTTTAAATTGTTAGTGAACTTTATCTTCCCTCATGAGGGAGAGCAGTAAGAAAATAAGAGCGTTGATAGCTAGCGTTGATAGCTAGCGTTGATAGCTAGCGTTGATAGCTAGCGTTGATAGCGAGCGTTGATAGCGTAGCGTCGATAGCGTAGCAGAAAAGCATTCAAATAAAATTTACCTTTGAAGAACTTCCGATGTTTTCAATGAGGAGGCTCTGTTAGATAGCAAATGTTCAGTTTTTCCTGAAAGATTCTTTGTGTAGGAGAAATCGCTCTGTTTTGTACATCACGTTTGGCTACCAAAAAAAAAAGAGAATTCAGTCACCAAAACGCCAAACCTTTTTCCAAATTAACTCCATAATATCGACTGAGACGTGGCAGACGTTTAGAATCAATCCTCAAGGTGTTTTTCACATCTCTTCATTGATATATCGTTCGTGGAAGTCTGCTTTCTCCTCTGAATCACATGGAAAAATACTTGCAGCTGAAGTTTACACACCAATTTCGACGCAGGACACCGGGCGGACACCTGGTAAATGTGGTCTCTTATGGTCAATCTTTCAATGATATGCCTACAAATACGTCACAATGCTGCAGACACCTTGGGGAAACGGCAGAAATTGTAGGCTTGTTCAGGGCGCATTCACAGCCATATAAGGAGACATTGGAAAACGGCGCTTCAAAAATTTTGCACATTTCCTGTTTGAAGTTTCATCTTGGTTTTGCCTGTAGCATCAGTTCTGTGGCACTCACAGATAATATCTTTGCAGTTTTGGAAACGTCAGTGTTTTCTTTCCAAAGCTGTCAATTATATGCATAGTCGAGCATCTTTTCGTGACAAAATATCTTGTTTAAAACGGGAACGTTTTTTATCCAAAAATTAAATACTGCCCCTAGAGTTCCAAGAGGTTAATTTGACATGCTCCTATGTACTTCACATGTTGATGCTCATAGGTCCTTTTACAACAAATGCCCACATGATAAAACTGGGGTCTCAAGTTGACCTTGAGCCAAAAGCTATTGGCATCACCTTAACAAAGCATGCCAGTCTCATCTGGTCAAAGAGCGGAGGAACCGTGGCATTTACTAGTATAGCACAGCTCCATGCCAGTCTCTCCACAGTCTGCCACTGTCAGCTTGTAGGAGGCTGTGAAAGGGACTCTCTTCAATTAGATTTACAGCTCCATTAACTAAAAGCTTTTCAAAAAATGTCTGCCTGTTAACTTCCTATCAATTAGCATAGTCTGAACCATTCCTGTACATTTTGTTAGGCGACATTGCATTTTTATGTTGCTTGTGTTACTCATCCATATTACTTTTTGAGTTTCTTTGGCTGTCTTGTGGTCGACCATAAAATGTTGCCAAATGCTTGATGGTTAGTGTCACTTCCCTCAGGAAATCACTGATGTCTGAGTTTCCAGCCTGAACAGCTTCTCCACTGTTTCTGCTTATTGAATTTTTAGGGTTCATAATGTAGTACTACTGGAGCTCTGCCAATGTGGAAATGTAATCATCCATGAATGGGAAGACTGTGTTTAACAGAGTGGGTGTCTGCGTGCATTTCTTATAAAAAAACATCTTTGTCGACCAAAAGTTGTCTTGTTATTTCGACCAATCGATTGGTACAAATACCTCGAGGGCGCCGGAGATATAGATAACCAGAAGAGAACCTGACCCCAGCTATTCTCCTGCTGGCTTTCTCAGATTCTTCCATTACTCTCCTGAAGTTGCTGGTAATAGGCTACCTTTCTCATGTGGAATGCCAATTTATCTTACTATTTCTCCCAATCTGCGTGCCAGTTATGGTTTTCATATGCAAATTTCAGACAGTCAAGCACTTAACTTCCTGTAAGAGGTAGGCCTATTTTATGTTTCCATTGGATAAGAGAATGACATAGTCCCCGTCCCCAGTGAAGGTTGCGCACCTGTGCAGAGCGGTTGTCAAGGTAGTGAGTTTGTGTTTATACAGGATGTACCGCCTCCATCCACCTACCATCAACAAATCATGTCAATGCAGAGCTATGCAGAGCCCTCCGCATTGTTAAACTTTGGGAATAGCATGGTGACGCAGTATGTAGCTTGTTTTGGGTCACACCCCCTCTGACCACATGCATAAATTGGTTTTAGGTCTATGCCGCCGCAATGGATTAGTTCACTGAGATGGGCGCATGTGTGTTAGTCGAGCAGTAACCTATACAATCTCAGATGACCAACCGCTTAATAAATCCTCTTAGAGCTACCCCCCTACTTTTTTCCAATTTCCGCCTGAAGACATACCCAAATCCAACTGCCTGGAGCTCAGGCACAGAACCAAGGATATGCATATTCTTGGTACCATTTGAAAGAAACACAAGCTTCAGAATGTTAAATGTGAATTGAATGTGGGAGAATATAACACAATAGATCTTTAGATACAACAAGAAAAAAGTTCTCATTGTATTATCATCTTTTAAAATGAACAAGATAAAACAAACATTCAGATGGGGACAATTTCAGTGAAAAACATGAGGGCAACGGTACTTGTGCAAAGTTTCAGAATGATAACTTCCAAAATGAGTGTGCTACATGAAATTTATCATGAAGTCACCCAGGTGTCCCACACAAGTAGCCCAAATGTACCCAAGTGGCCAAATTGGTGAAGTTATACATTGTGAATGGAATAACTATATACAAAATACCAAAATGGTATTCTAACACACACACCCCCAAAAATGGAGAATAAACATGAAAAAATATATATACACATTTACAAAATAACACTTTCAATATTTGGAAGACCCTCAGTCCTCTACACAATATTATGCTGCTGATGCCAGGTGCCATAGCACATCCATGCCTGCAGAAATGCATTTGGGCAGATGAACACCACTTGTGGTAGGAGCTGGATGAACCAGCTTCAGTGGGGGATGGACACCTTGGCACTGGGGGCTTCCATTCGGAGTCAGTGTCACTGAAAGAAAATGTTCAGTTAGAATAGTTTCACATACGAGCCCTGTATCAACAGGGTAATAAACAGATATATATATATATATATATATATATATTATAGACCTGCTAGATCTGTCTCGTTTATATTATGACAGACCAGCTGTATCTGTCTCCATTTCACTTTGGCCATTGTGGGCCTGCCCTCCCCTCAACAGCCTCAAATAGGATATTTCATTTCACAAATAATATTTTATATTATTTATTTCAAACAATGGCATTAGCATGAGAACTTAACAGTCCAAAACGATGTCTCCTCCGTTCAAAAAATATTCCTCCATTTGGGAATCGCTAAATGAATCATCCTCGATCAATTTCTTATTGTGTGTACATCTGTATATCAAGATTTAGATTTTCTTGACTTAGTCGTCATACTGATTGATATATAAACGGCTGAATATGCGCTTTACCAAAACAATGCTGTGCGCAACATGCGTTGCTCCTTCCGGTATGAATCATCAATGGCGAATGAACCTCTTTACCCACAGAGTTTACTACATGGGTTGGTCTTTCAACACACAAACATTACATATTGCTGTTTACCTCAGCTCATTGGCTAACTACCCAGCTAGATTTCAAGACGATGAGTGGTCATTGGGTTAAAATAGTCAATCAATGAAACAGCGGGCAAATCATTGGTGCACAATGATGTCATTACTTGTCTTCAAATCGGTTTCTTTCAGTCAATATGTCCCGTGTAATGACCCATCAGGTTTGGTTGTGTTACAAACAAAACAGTTGATTGCAATGAAACCAAACATGACTGGAAAAGTCAAGTCAAATGGAATGAGACGGAATTCACGACACAAGCGGTTCACAAAATGTTTCGTGTTAGGCTAACAGAGGAAGATCGTCAAAGGTAAACAATTTATTTTATTGCAGTTTGATTTGGTTACGCCTGTGCTGGTTGAAATAGTTGTTTATGGGGCTCTATCCTCAGTAAATTGCATCGTATTCTTTCGCAGTAAATCCTTTTTAAAACATCTGACAACGCAGTTGGGTTAGCAAGATTCTAGGCTTTCGAAACATGTGAGAGACTTGTATTTTCATGACTATTTATGTAGCGATCACCGTATGTTCTCGAATTTCATCCCGCTACCGGGTTCCGTGCGCAGAGAGGTTAATGACCAAACAATCGGCCTGTTGACTAATTGGGTCAGCCCTAATTTGGAGGCAGATGCTGAGGTGACAAGATCATTTGACCTTTACTGCTAACAGTAAAGTTTCTGTGGTGGTGCTATTTTCAGAGTAGGCCTTTCATGTGACAGCTACTGTAGTGATTTTGAAACATGAGTCATTATTATTATTATTATCATCCCATTAACTTCTCACATTTAGGCCATGCATGGGTGTCTGATCTGTGTCCAATGAACCCAAAGCCAACAGATATTCTCACTAGTGGAAAATCAGGACATTCCATTTGGGAAATCAAATGTTGGACATCTTTATGGTCAGGGAGATTTGAGACTGGGTTCTAGATGCAGAAAACCAGAACATTAGTGTGTCAGATGGACAGTGGCACAAAACTAAAACTTGAATGTCAGTCAAAAGTGTGGTTGTACTGGCCCCTACCCCTTGGTATAGCCTATATTTAGTCAGCATCTAATGACATAACCTTAAAATAAATAGATGTTTACTTGAACAAAGAACCTTAAATGCATTGCATTTTCATCTATTATCAACATTTTAAAGGAACTAATAAATACACTTTTACTCAAAGGTGTATTTTTCTAATTATCTTTCTCAAACTTTTGAATATTGTCCCATACAATAATCTTAGCTCTGAATTTAGTTATTCTACTGATATTACTCAACCATTAAGTGGAAGGAAGGATTTAGAATTCCCTTGATGGTAGTGTAAATTGCTTGATTCAAATAGTTGAAAGATCTTTCAAATCCACTTATTTAAAAAATAAATAATCATTCAGAACCAGTTTTCAATTGCCTGCCTATATGCTGTGATGCAAGTCACCTGTCCACTCCAACTGCTTAGTCCAAGACACACAGACGTTTGGAGTTTATACACACTCAAAATGCTCAAATCCAAGCTTTCCCTGTTGGCTGTGAGTCTTTCGTTTAAAACCAACATATTTGTTGGCATTATGCCAGTGTTTCAAAATGCTATTGTGGCAAACTGTTTAGGCCTTTTGCGAGGCTGCATTGGGAAACTTCCACAATCTGGAATAGCTCAATGTCTTTCATTTAGCCTAAATTAAACTATTTTCTTAATTGAAGACTTTATCCCACATAGGGTCGTTTGGCACTTTTAGCGTAGATGTGGTTAACCGTTTGTACCACAGCTCTTGTTGCTTTGTCAGCTTGTTTTTCACCATATGAGCTTCAATGTAAAACTGTCTCTAAAAACAATTGTCTTCCTGTGCTCCCCAGGTGCTGGGTGGTGAGAGAAAAGAAGGCAGTGTGGACGGCATGCTGAGGCGACTACACCTGCCCCAGAATGAGTGTCAATGATGGCGAAGGCGGAGCAGCTAGCAAAGATGGGCGGGCCTACAGCCTGCAGGTTTACCCACGGCTCTCAGCGGACTGCCCACCTTGCTGTTCCCTCAAGGTGCCCAAGGATGCCACGGCTGCCTCTGTCATCCAGGACGCAGCCTCGGCCCTGGGTGTGGACCCGCAACGCCTCTACGTGTTGGCTGAGGTGAAGGAGTGCGGCGGGGAGGAGTGGGTGCTGGAGTCGGGGGACCTCCCCGTCCAGAGGGTCCTGCTGTGGCCTCGCAAAGCCCAGGAGCAGCACCCCCAGAGCGAGGGCTTCTACTTCGTTCTCCAGGAGAGGAACCGCGACGGCACCATCCACTACGTCCACCTTCCCGTCCTCTGCAAGGAGCAGGAAGCACAGAGGTTGGCGGCCAGAGGCTTCCTCCCCCCGCGCCAGGAGGACTTTGATGACCTGTGCAACCTCCCAGTGCTCAATGAGAGCAGCATCCTGGATAACCTGCGCAACCGCTTCCACAAGAAAAAGATCTACACCTATGCCGGGTCTATTCTCATTGCCATCAACCCCTTCAAGTTCCTACCCATCTACAACCCCAAGTACGTCAAGATGTACGAGAACCATCAGCTGGGGAAACTGGAGCCGCACATCTTTGCCATCGCGGACGTGGCCTACTACGCCATGCTAAGAAAGAGGGTAAACCAGTGCATCGTTATTTCTGGGGAGAGTGGCTCAGGAAAGACGCAGAGCACCAACTTTCTCATCCACTGTCTGACTGCCCTCAGCCAGAAGGGCTATGCCAGTGGAGTGGAGAGGACCATCTTGGGTGCTGGGCCTGTGCTGGAGGTAAGACTTTTTGTACGCATGTGCAATAGGGCTGGGAATTGCCAGGGTACGATGATATCGTGATACTTAGTTGCCACATTTGTACTGCAATTATTAGCATTTGAAATGTATTGCGGGTCGCTAGATTTAAAAAAAAAAATGATGGTCCAAAAATGTTGCTCGCTATAGGCAATGTCTGCTGCAGAGCAACAAGATAGCATTAGAACATTTTTGTTTTGATACGTCATGGAAATAAAAGGGCTGAAAACATGTTGGCTCGCTATTTAAAAAGATGGCTAAGAGTTTTGGTGCATGTACTAGCGCTAGCACTACCTAGCAAGTTAAAAAAAATATTGTGATATATCGTCCCCCCCAAAATATTGTGATCTGTAACGGTATCTTGAAAACAACATTTTTTTTTATCTGATCACTAATGTGCATTGGAAGTTGGAGCTCATACCTAATATCATACCTCGTCTAGCAGGATGTCTGAGTGGTTGCAATTGGGTTAAGGAGGTGTGTTTGACTCACTTTGTCTGTCAATTGGTGTATGTGAACACTCATTCCCCATTATTTGTCCAGTCTCAGTCAAGGTTAGCAGGGAATTAAACCCATTGTGAAACGTTTTTAGCTGATATCTCATTCCCAAGACAGAGGATTCCTCTTCACAGGTGACTATTCTTGGCATGATGCATGGAAGATGCATGAGCCTGCACTCTGTCCACATGCATAATATTGAAGTACACGAAGCATGACGAGCATCAAACCTAGTTCTTCCAGAGAAGAGGACTTTTGAGATGCTTCCCTTGTCAAATGTGTTTTCCTTGAGCCAGAAGTTGGAGATCTGGTAGTTGTCCGTCATGTGACCTGAAAGAGGATCTGAGGATGATGTAGATGTGTGCAAAAGGAAGAAATGAAAGAAGATGTGGAGATATTGTCCCAAGCATCAGTTTAACCCTTTAGAAAATGTTTGTAAATATTCTCAAACAACTCCAAATTTTCTGGGTCCTGAAGAAAGATTTACTTAAATGATATGCTGTTTACTCATTCAACTTTGGCTTTCTGGCAGATGACAAGCTGCTATATCTGAATGTTTTTGCTCAATGATCCTGCTTTGTGATATACCCCCTCTATTCCATTTCCATATTGGGGTGGCAGGGTAGCCTAATGGTTAGAGTGTTGGACTCGTAACCGATCTGTCGTTCTGCCCCTGAACAGGCAGTTAACCCACTGTTCCTAGGCCGTCATTGAAAATAAGAATTTGTTCTTAACTGACTTGCCTAGTTAAATAAAGGTAAAACGTTTTTAATTTTTTATATATAAATGTTATGTGAGAATAGTGACGACCAGGAGTCATCGTCAGTTGTGTTGAACAGCTGTGCAAACTAAAGGAAAGCTCATGGAAATACTTTCTAGACACAAGCTTTAGAATATCTCTGATTAACTCTAGGGCTCCCATGTGGTTCATTATAATGGTCCAGCTTGTGGTCTAGAACGAAATGAAATTGTACATTCTAATTGGATCACACACGTTATTGCAGAACATTGGTTACCATTCATTACTTATAATTGAAAAATTTGAATCAAAGGGAACAACTAGCCGCATAGAGCAAATTGTGTGTGCCTGTGCATCATCAGTGTTTTGGATCAGGTGACTGAGTAGTAAACAACACAGGTCTCATCATGACCCTTTTACAAATAGGATTGTAGTTATGATCTTAACACTGCGGGATGTAACCTACTTGACCTGTGGCCTGACAGGCTGACTACACCGCTCGTGTTGTGTACGCGAGCGTTGCAAAATGCATTTAAATCTATTATTCAATCATTGCACCCACACTGCTCGCGCGTGCCAATGATTGTCTACGTTTCCAAGGGTTAAAATGGAAGTCGGTTCTATTTGTGACGAATATCGCGCTGCAAGTCCTGCCTCTCCCATCTCCTCATTGGTTTATAGAAGCAGTTACCTACTTGCCATCTCCTCATTGGTTATACCCATGTGGGTGATTGAAAGATGAACTGTGTTGTCGGTCGTCGTGGTAATACTAGGAACGTTTAGATGCCAATCACCATATAAGTTCAATAAAGAAGCCTGGAAGGAGGAGAGATGACTGTTTTATGTGTGGATTAATTGTCGGAGTAGAAGACCTTGTGCATTTCAGGTAAAATAACGACTCAATGTTTTATATCCCAGGAAAAATTAGATAGCAACAGCAAGCTTGCTAAATAGGACAAATTAGCTAGCAAGGGCAAGCTAGCTATCTTAATTGGCGTACATGTTTAATACTTTTCGACCTGTCCCCAAATTAATGTAATTGGTTCAGTTTGTTTTTGTATTTTAACCTGCGTGTCGTGATCGAGCTTGGTGTGGGGGGGACAAAATAAATGTATGCACAATGGTGCACGAGCGCAGCCGGTTTGGGTTCCATGTGAGTAATGTGTTAGTGAACTCTGCGCCCTTGGTCATGTGATGTTATGAAGCACTTCCTGTTAGAGATCGTAATCGGACTGCGTCAGCCTGTGATCACAGGAGGACAGGCATGCTCTTCTCTGGGCCCCAGGCATCATGTCACATCTGAGTCCGCCTGGACATCCCAACACACATTTTTATTTAACTATGCAAGTCAGTTAAGTTAAGAATTCTTATTTACAATGACGGCCAAACCCTAAACCAGACGACACTGGGCCAATTGTGAGCCGCCCTATGGGACTCCCAATCACGTCCGGTTGTGATACAGCCTGGAATCAAACCAGGTTCTGTATTGACGCCTCTAGCACTGAGATGCAGTGCTTTAGACTGCTGCGCCCCCCCGGGAGCCCCGCTACCAGCTAGCAGAACTCCCTGCGTTTAACACACGCTCAGATCAATGGTCCTGTGTGGCTCAGTTGGTATAGGGTTCTGGGTTAGATCAGAGACACACAACTCAGCAGAATTGCCAAATGTCTAACCCAGATATCTCACACACTGGTCATTGATTGTAAATGAGTGTGGAGCAAGTGCTGCTTTGGTGTTTAACTAATGGGCCCCAGCTCTAATATGGTATCAAATCCCTCTCACATACTTATGTTTTATTCCTCAGTAATGTGGCTAAAAATAGGTCATAAACTGTCAAAGGCCTCAGGAGGAATGCAGTTTATTGGAAGTAAATGCAGCATTGTAACTTAACTTACCAGTATTACATTCTCAGACCCCTTTGAATTCTAACAGTGTTCATTCTGGTTTCACACTAGAATGGCAGCATTTCTGTGTAAATGTCAACTGGTCTGGTCAATTTACTGCACTGCAGAGTGGGCAGAATGGAATACAGTATCTGGCACACTATCCGTCAAACTTTCAGCTCTGCAATGCCTCATGACCCTTTTACAGGAGAGACTAGTCACTCCGCAATGTTCTAAGGCAGCAGCAAGATGAATAGATGGTCCCAAGGCTTTGGTTGGAGAGAACTGAAGATCCCCCCCCTCAATCAGCAGTCCTTGTCGCTTTGGCAGGCTGGATGAGGCTGGGTTTCTCTCTGCTCCAGACTGCCCTGCTGCTTCCCCAGGCCTGTGGTCTGATGGGCAGACTTAGACTGCCCGTGACACAATCGAGACCCAATTCATGCAGGACTCAGCCAGGACCAGATGCGCCATCCTGGCTCTTCCGTAACAGCCTTACCAGCCCTTAGGTAAAGCGCACAGACCTGTGCAAGCACCTACACACACACCGTTTCCTCTTGCAGAAGGCTCTGCAAGGTTTTTTAGAAGGCATAGCAAACTTTCTGCAACAAGGCCACATGATGGCTGACATGAAATTGAATTTTACAGAGGAAGTAATATCTTCTTAGAAGTTCTGTGTTCCTGTTTTTCAGACATGTCTTACCATTTCCTCTTCCAACAAGTCCAATTCCAACTAATGACTTAAATATGAGGTTGCTTTCAATCTTTACATTTTGGCATTTGGTTGCATTGGCTCCTTTTTCTTGGAGGCAGTCAAAGTTAGACTTGGTAAAAGGTAAACTGTTTCCTCTCTGTCTGGGCTCTGAAGCTGTGCGGAATCTCTTCAGCTTTGGTCGCATTTTGATGAGGTGAGATCATTGGCGTGTAGCGTGACTCTTTAAATTACAGTGTGCTTTGTGGACTAGCTTACCTTTCAGACAGCATTCAACATTTACCTCTTAAACATAACTCAATCATTTACCGCTATCCCGTTGCCCAGTCACTTTATCCCTCCCTATATGTACATATCTACCTCAACTACCTCGTCCCCCAGCACATCAACTCCGTACTGGTACCCTGTGTATATAGCCAATTTAGCATTACTCATTGTGTATTTATTCCTTTTGTTCTTTGAAAAAGAAAATCAGCATTTTCTCTTTTTTTCTGCATGGTTGGGAAGGTCCCGTAAGCATTTCACGGTTAGTCTACACCTGTTAGGTATGACTCATGTGACAAATAAAATTGGATTTGCTCGATTACGCAACGGCCTCTGAGTATCTAAACTTTAAAAAAAAGTGGATTTGTCAGTTAAGCCGAATACATCTTTAGACTTTACCGTGAAACAGTGCTCCCTCTAATTTTCTCCGGTACTGAGAAGATTTCAGGTCTGCTGAGAGTAAACTTGAACGTTGTGAAAATTCTGGGCAACTGCCAGCGTGTGTTTTCTGTGAACATTGACGCTGTACCCTCTAAGTTAGTGTTAAGTTATGTAGACTAATGTGGCTATTTGATCATAATGTAGGCCTACCTGATTGGCTGCCATCAAAAACAATGGAGAAAATGCATCCCATAACATTTTAACATAGAACAACTATTTACATTATTCAGTCTACAGTTGCAGCCAATGTGTGGTGTTCAATGTAGGCCTACATTCCATGAGACTTTTGAAGAAAAACATGCAGGGCTTGACATTAACCTGTTTATCTACTTGTCCTTCAGACAAGGAGGTGAATGAAAAGATTGTGTGATGCAAGAACACTTTACAATAAATATATTATTTCCATACCGTTATTACAGAGAACCAGACAAATTATGCTACCCTCTGCCTACTGGCTACTTTTCAAAGATGTCCAGAAATTTACATGTTTTGTGCTCTTGCAGGAAGCAATCCTCCCCTATTGCTGACAACAAAAAACGCTCTATAACTGGGCTAATAACTCACTAACTAGCAAAGGATATGAACTATGTGTACACGTGGCTACATGCAGCTCTTGCTTTGATCTCCAAACAAGCACATCTACTCATGACCGCTCATGCTTTAAACACAGTCCAGTTCAAGGTAAATGGCACATCCATATATGGCAATGGTCTATTTGCATGTAATCCTACTGTAGCTCTGACTGTTTTTGCTGCACCGGTCTGTATAGAGTAGTGTGTCAATGCAATAAAATCCTACTCCTATGCGTTCTGCCTACAACAAAATCTCTTGCAGTTTGTTTTGGTATGTTGCATTGAAACTGGCAAATATTGCGTTGACTTGATCACAATTGCCACAGTAAAGGGAAATGTGTTTTTAGCAATTCGGTTTAGTGAGCTATTGGCCAAATACATTATCACCGCAGATTGGCTTTGCTTGAATTTCCCTGCCAATGCATTGTTTGGGACATTTTTTTTTAAATGATATATTTCAAGATTTGAGGTAGGCTATATGAT
The DNA here is from genome assembly GCF_036934945.1 of Oncorhynchus masou masou. Classification (NCBI taxonomy): domain Eukaryota; kingdom Metazoa; phylum Chordata; class Actinopteri; order Salmoniformes; family Salmonidae; genus Oncorhynchus; species Oncorhynchus masou. Next base: position 76,663,429 of record NC_088235.1, on the reverse strand, counting down.
CACACCGGTAATAGATCTGTTGCATTACTTGTGAAGCACAGCTGAGGGAGCATACAAGTCTCCGCAGAGGGAGAGGGCAGCAGTGGTCTGCCTCTCAACATCCCTTCGCTTTCCTACACTGACTCTGACCAAAAGGGGACACGGCCTTCCAGCTGATGGCCAAACTCAAGTCGCACCGCATTATTTCTGCCTCATGCACAAATTCATGTTACTCCTATGAACAGAGAAAGTGAAATATTCTTTGCTATTAAGACCCAAGCCGCTAACAACAACGCAAGCATGTAGATGTACTTTCCTATTCATTCGTTACTGCTGCAGTGCATGTTGTAGCACGAAGTGGAAATGGGAAGAAGGCACATTTTATGGCTTATAAAAGTGTTGAATTCAAAGTGAACTCTATCATAAATCAGCATCTCTTTGCTGAATTCGTTGACAGTCTCTCTAGTCATGGTTTTAACGTTTTGAAATCTCACAGTATCAACTTTGCTGTAGCTTTCTTTTATGCCTGCTACATTACTGCAGACACGGTCATCTGAGCCAGCTGATTGGCCAGCGGTAGGCCTATAGTGCACTTGATTTGCTCTGGGCCCTCCTGGGAGGCAGCGTTTGTACCTTCAGACAAATTAAATGGTTCAAAATGGCCTACCTGGCGCAGGGCAGTTGAATCGAGTGCACCTACTGCCAACAGCGGGAGGCAAAAAATAATTTGCCTGTAGATTTTAGATTTTTTTTTTGTCACTCATATGTATACATACTAAACATGGAAACATTTTATAGAAAATTAGCGGCAAAATTCTCTCCAACAAGAGGGGTGTGAATAGTTTGTCATGAACAGTGCTTGTGCGTAATGAAATATAGGCATGTGGGGGTGGCTGTTCCCTAATGCTGGAAGGGGGGCCTTGAGTGAAAAGGTTTGGGGACCCCTGTACTGGAGTACGAGGTAGTTGGGGTAATTTAGGTAATATCTACATTCCGGTTAGGTGATTGATTTGAAGTACTATGTACATGTAGGTGAAAAGCAAAAAGTCAGGGTAGCTGTTTCATGAACTGTTCAGCAATCTTATGGCTTTGGGGTAGCTGCTGTTCAGGGGCTTTTTGGTCCCAGACTTGGCACTCTGGTACCTCTTTCTGTGCGGGTACAGACTGACATTGGTGGCTGGCTTCTTTGACAATTTTTAGGGCCTTCCTCTGACAGGTCCTGGGTGATAGGTAGTGTGTACTGGGCTGTACGCACTACCCTCTGTAGGGCCTTGCAGTCTCCTGCCTCAGTCCAATGTGCACAAACTGAAAGCCTGCTCTAAAACTTGATTTGTTCACACAACTGGTTATACAGGTACCTCTGTTTCACCTGTGTGTTCTCTCATGTGCTTTGAAGAGCTGTTTTAGACTGGTCCCTTTTACAGAGGGCCTGCTACAGGAAGATGTCACTGCTCCTGTTCTTTTATTCATGTGTCGTATTCTCACTGCAGGGCTAAGACTTGAACATAAACAATTGCAGTAGAACGTTTAACTCTTGAGGTAATTTTGTCTTGCATACTTTTGGCACTGAAGTAGATTGAAGGTTTGTTTTACTGCGAATAACCACTGGGTGCTTATCAGTACACACCATCTCTAGATCTGCAAGTCAAGTCTAAACAGTATACTGTGTGCTGACAGTGTTCTCATGCCACGCCTGTATTATTAGCTTAGACTTTCAGATCAACTCAGTTAATCTTGTAATATAACGTGCAGCAAAAGTTCCTATCCCTCTGCAGGAGAGTTTGTAGTACTGCAGGTTTTGCTCAGGGCTGGTCACATTGTATGACATCATTGTGGCTCAAATAGCACTGTGTGAATTCTGCCCTGGGCTCAGGAAGCTAGCCATCTATCTACCCACCACCGCTCCTCCCCTCAGCCTCCAGTCTGAGACCTAGCCTTAGCCAGCCAGACTGTCGCCCATTTCTTTATCTTTACTCTCTGTCAGTGAAGTTTTTGCATAAAAACATTTCTATGGCTTAGTGTATATGCCGTTCCATGAAATGAGTCCCTTTTTGGTTAGAATAACTTTTGATTTCACCTAATTTTAACATTCTGTCATAAGGCGCAGAAGTTGAACTTCATGAACTTAGCAACAAAACTGACTCGTGCGCAACTATGGGGCAAACCAACTGAGTTGGGTTATATTGTTGACAACATGTAAACTATATATTTTGTCTCGATGTTTATTAAAAACAAACATTTGCACAATGAGCACCTTTTTTGTCTTTAAAATACATTATGGTTGTTGGTTAGCTAGCGAATGTTAGGTTTATAGGGTGTCCGAAAATGTGCTTTTGTGAGGAAATGTCACTTACGTTATAAGGCTTTTTACCATGACAAAGATGATTATTCATGTTCTGAATCGTTCAGCGGGATCTTTCTCTAACATAGCATTAACATTATATCCAAAATCTCATGTTTCCTAACATAACACATCCCATAATAAGCATCGAGCTCTGTTAATATCACTGCCACTTTCTCGCAGTAACTTGAGAATTTTACATGTGGTGGTCATCTGCGACAGTTATAAAGCAAAAATTGGCATGACAAGCTAAATTAAAAGGGAACGGCTTTAATAAAATAAAGCTTGAGGTACGCTTAGAGCTCTGACATTTCAGATATAACCTTTGTTTTTGTGTAATCATTAATGAAATGAGTCACTAATCACATGAATTAATTTAAAAGCAAAGTAACAATTTCAAAGACTTTCCTGAATTAATTCATATAAGGAAATCAGTCAATCGAAAAATAAATAAATTTGGCCCTAATCTATTGATTTCACATGACTTGGAATACAGATAAGCATTTGTTGGCTATATATATATATATTTTTTTTTTTTTTTTTTTTTTTTTTTTGATCAATGTGTGTCATGTCTAGGGAGTATGCAGGCCATGGGAGAACTGGGACATTTTCAGCTTCCGGGAATATTTTACAGATCCTTGTGACATGGGGCAGTGTTTATCATGCTGAAACATTGTTGATGGCGGTGGATGAATGGCATGACAATGGGCCTCATGATCTTGTCACAGTTTTTCTGTGCATTCAAATTGCAATTTAAAAAATGGAACAGTGTTTGTTGTCCGTAGCTTATACCTGCACATGCCATAACCCCACAGCCACAATAGGGTACTCTGTTTACAACATTTACACCAGCAAAACTCACCCACACGACACCATATACGTGGTTTGCGGTTGTGAGGCAGGATGGACGTACTGCCACATTTTCTAAAACATTGAAGAGGTGACTTAACTTCTACCTTAACATTCAATTCTCTAGCAACAGCTATGGTGGACAATCCTGCAGTCAGCATGCCATTTGCACGCTCCCTATACTTGAGACATCTGTGGCATTGTCTTGTGTGAAAAACTGCATATTTTAGTGGACTTTTATTTTCCGCAGCACAAGGTACACATGTGTAATGATCAAGCTGTTTTAATCAGCTTGATATGCCACACCTGTCAGGTGGATGGATTATCTTGATAAAGGAGAAATGCTCACTAACAGGGATGTATTCAAATTTATGCTATTTTCTTGTTGAGAAACTACTTTTTTGTGCCTGGAATATTTCTGGGAAATTTTTATTTCAGCTCATGAAACATGGGACCAACACTTTACGTGTTGCATTTTATTAAACAGAACAACATCTTCATAACTGACTGTCATAGCAACAAAAATAACTAGGGCTTTACAATGATGGTGAAAACTTGGAGACATGTTTGGTTTAAGTGGGAGAAAATCTTCCTAGAAGTCAGAGGGTGCACAGATGGACAAAAGTCTGAATGTTGGTACTTTAGCAAGTCTTTATTCATTTACAAAATCTGATGTATTGAATTTTCCATGTTTATATTAAAGGTTACTTCATTAAATTTTACAGGCTTTTAAAATGCAATGTTGTTGAATTCCCACCCTGACATCAACAGCCACCAGCCAAATGCTGGGAGAACTCAAATGTGATCTCTTTTTGGATAATACAAATTAGTTGGTTCATTGATTTGATTGGCTGATGGGCCGGCCCAGAGTTAAGCCAGGTTTTTAAGTTCTACCAGACTCTGAGCCAGTCTAACCAACCATACCCACCCCATGCCACACAGTCTCCAAGCCCAGAGACAGGAACCTCTTATTAGTGGGCTAAAACTGCAGACTCTAACAGGAAGCAGCAGTTTTATGCTACAGGAAGAGCTAGCTGCAGGAGCCTCCCCTTGCCATTGGCCAATCGTCCCACGAGGCGTGTCGACAGACGCCGCATTGTTTCTCAGGAAGTATAGAGGAGTCGCGGCCATTCTGGGTGCCTATTGTTTATCTCCCAGCCTGCCTGCGTTTTCACTCTTCCTTGGCTATATTTGGCTAGGCTGGATGCCCGGTGGCACTACAGTGGGTTGGTGGTGTGGGACTCTGGCTCCCTGGCATGACAAACAATGGCCTCAGCTCCTGTAAGACCAGTTCTTTTTGTTTTGGCCATTCATCAGCAGCTACGTAGCAATTTGTCAGTCATCTACTGTGAGCTCAGCTACGTCAAATTAGCCTAGCTCTCAAGGGATGTGATTGTTTGCTCATATTGTAGGTCATATTTGTATTCTTGCACCCCATACTAGTTGAATCTGTTCACCGGTTAGGAACATAAATGGCTGTCTTATTTTCCAAGTTACCAGCACAGGTTCTCATGTAACAGGCCAGTTGTACAGTATTCATGGCATTGACCACAGACTTTCTTGATATGGTGCCCTGGGTGTGGCTCCTGGAAATGGGACCAGTCTGGTGAACCATGGCATTGGAGCGAGACTCCCTGCAGCCCTGCCTGGCTCCAGTACACTGGCTCCTGTACTAATATGTGGCTAGCCATCCTCTGACTGCAGTAGAGAAGATGCATATTGAAGCAATTTAACCGGAGACCTCTCCAATCAAATCTCTTTCTTATTTCCACTGACCTGGCATTCAACCCCTTTTTTTTGGTTTATTTTCTACTCAAGGCAAATGAGTGCAGCTTGTCTGTAAGATTACTAAGGTCTGTTAACGTGTTTATCTGAGAGAGGGTGGTTCTTTTCCAGCATTGATTTCTGCACAGTTTTACAGTGCAATGATATCCCACAATGTATAGTGATTCACACAGTTAGAATTGATCATTCTAATTCGATCTGATTCACACAGGGGAACCCTTATCACATGCCACTTTCAGTACTGAATCCCCATCAATGTTCTCTAAGCACTAACACTGCCTAACACTACACATAGTTGCATAACAAAATGAATGATTGGATGCTCAGATGACCTGTGCCTGGATACCTTTGTCTGGTTAGCCATAGAGATGGCCTGTAGCATGGACAAACCTACAAGATAAGTTGCACAGTTATTTAACTAGCATCTGATTGACCTACAAACAAAAAGGAATTAATTTGTCTGCCACAAATAAAAAATGTCATCACTTTTTTAATTAATCGTAAAATGTATTAGTTTCACATATGGTCATGAGGGTTGGCCACTATGCCACATAAAATTACAAATAGTTGAATAGATTTTCAATTTCCCAAAATCATGGCATCGGCTTTGAATTGATATACAAAACAACAATTTGAAAGAATGCTCAGTGTATGGGGTATTCAACTGTCAGACCGGTGCAGACTGCCATGCGGAAACATCTTTTGGTACTGTCCACCGGTGGCTTGTTTTTGGAGTCGGGTCCAAGAATTGTGGTTATGCCATAATATCCGGGTGCGGTTGGATCTGCAAACTGTATTGCTGGGGTACTTAATGGACCAGTCATTAGGAAATATTGTGGTTTTTGGTCAAATGTTTATTTTTGGGACAATTTGGGCAGAAATGTTGCAGATGGAGGTTCAAGTCCCTAGTGAGACGCAATTGGGGGGGGGGTGCATTGCGGGAGAATTGTAGAATTAGGATTTATTGGGAAAGATGGGTTGATCTGTGACTGTCTGAAGTGTGGAATTGATGAGTGCTGGCAAAATGATGTACAGTATAAATGTGTGAGGTCCTCCCATCAGGAGTGAGGAAGGGATTATTTAATATTTTGTTTTTCAATTATGTTTTGTGATTTTGGTTTCATGCCGTGAGTGGTGTGCTGGTCCTGGTAGTTAAGAGTGCGCTTGCTTCCAGGCTTGGTTTTTCCCGCCCTTGGAAAATCCCTTTGGGCCTGGGGCGGGGCATTGCCTTGCCGTGTGTGTGTGCGCGCGCACACACACACACACACACACACACACACACCCACTCATTGTCATTGTCATTGTCCTGTTGAAAAACAAATGATACTCCCACTAAGCACAAACCAGATGGGATGGTGTATCTCTGCAGAATGCTGTGGTAGCCATGCTGGTTAAGTGTGCCTTGAATTTTAAATAAATCACACCATGGCACCAGCAAAGCACCATCACACCATCACCTCTGTTTCACAGTGGGAACCACACATGCGGAGATCATCAGTTCACCTACTCTTGAGTCTTTTTGGTTGGAACCAAAAATCTCATTTGGACTCATCAAACCAAATGACTGCTCGTGTTTCATTGCTCGTGTTTCTTGGCCCAAGCAAGTCTCCCTTATTGGTGTTGCAGCAATTCGACCATGAAGGCCTGATTCACGCAGTCTCTGATGCGTCTGTTACTTGAACTCTGAAGCATGTATTTGGGCTGCATTTTCTGAGGCTGGCGAGTAATGAATTTATCGTCTGCAGCAGAGTTGAACTGAACTTGAGGAAACTTTCAAAGTTCTTTAAATTCTCTAGATTGACTGACCTTCGTGTCTTAAAGTAATGATGGACTGTTGTTTCTCTTTGCTTATTTGAGCTGTTCTTGCCATAATGTGGAGTTGGTAAAAGACCATTTAACAAGGCACACCTGTTAATTGAAAGGCTTTCCAGGTGACTACCTCATGAAGCTGGTTGAGAGAATGCCACGTGTGCAAAGGTGTCATCAAGGCAAAGGGTGGCTACTTTGAAGAATCTCAAATATACAATCTTTTGATTTAACACTTTGGTTACTACATGATTCCATATGTATTTCCTAATGTTGATGTCTTCACTATTATTCTACAATGTAGAACATAGTAAAACATCATAAAGAAAAATCCTTGAATGAGTAGGTGTGTCAACTTTGGACTGGTTGAGTGTGTGGTGAGCCGGCATGCAGGCATTCTGACCCCTTGACTTTTTCCACATTTTTGCTAAGTTACAGCCTTTTCTAAAATGGATGAAATTGATTAGGGGGGCATAACAATCTACACACAATACCCTATGACAAAACAATAACTAGTTGTTTTTTTGTGTGCAAATTTATTAAAATGTAATACTGAAATATCACATTTACATAAGTATTCAGACCCTTTACGCAGTACTTTGTTGAAGCACCTTTGGCAGAAATTACAGCCTCTCGTATTCTTGGGTATGATGCTACAAGCTTGGCACACCTGTATTGGGGAGTTTCTCCCGTTCTTCTCTGCAGATCCTCTCAAGCTCTGTCAGGTTGACTGGGGAGTGTTGCTGCACAGCTATTTTCAGGTTTTTCCAGGGATGTTCGATCAGATTGAATTCCGGGCTTTGGCTGGCCCACTCAAGGACTTTCAGAGACTGGTCCCGAAGCTACTCCTGCGTTGTCTTGGCTGTGTGCTCAGGGTCGTTTTCCTTTTGGATGGGGAACCTTCGTCCCAGTCTGAGAACCTACTCCAGAGTGCTCAGGACTTCATCTAAGATCTCTGTACTTTTCTCCATTCATCTTTCCTGCGATCCTGAATAGTCTCCCAGTCCATGCCGCTGAAAAACATCCCCACAGCATGATGCTGCCACCCATGGTGCCAGGTTTCCTCCAGACATGACGCTTGACATTCCGGAAAGAGTCCCATCTTGGCGTCATCAGACCAGAAAATCTTGTTTCTTATGGTCTTGAGTCCTTTAGGTGCCTTTTGGCACACTCCAAGCGAGGGTGTGTCATGTGCCTTTTAATGATGAGTGGCTTCTGTCTGGCCACTCTACCATAAAGGCCTGATTGGTGGAGGGCTGATGAGATGGTTGTCCTTCTGGAAGGTTCTCCCATCTTGCTCTGTCAGTGAGCATCGGGTTCTTGGTCACCTCCCTGACCAAGGCCCTTCTCCCCCGATGGCTCGGTTTGGCCGGGCATTCAGCTCTAGGAAGTGTCTTGGTGTTTCCAAACTTCTTTCATTTAAGAATGGAGGCCACTGTGTTCTTGGGGACCTTCAATGCTGCATAGATTTTTTTTGCTACTATTCTTCAGATCTGTACCTCGACACAATCCTGTCTCAGAGCTCTACGGCCAATTTGTTTGACCTCATGGCTTTGTTTTTGCTCTGACATGCACATCTGTGGGACCTTATATAGACAGGTGTGTGCCTTTCCAAACCATGTCCAATCAATTGAATTTACCTCTGGTGGAAACGTTGTAGAAACATCAAGGATGAGCAATGGAAACAGGATGCACTTGAGCTCAGTTTTGAGTCTCATTGCAAAGGGTCTCAATACTTATGTAAATAAGGTATTTGTTAATTTTTGCAAATTTATTAAAAATAATCTAACCTGTTTTCGCTTTATCATTATGGTGTGTGTGTGTCGTGTGTGTGTGTGTGTGGATGGCTGAGATGTTTTTAGTCCATTTTAGAATGTCTCACAATGTGGAAAGTCAATGGGTCTGAATACTTTCCCAATAGAATGTCTCACAATGTGGAAAGTCAAAGGGTCTGAATACTTTCCCAAGGCACTGTGTGTGTGTATTTATTTATTGGCCTTGTAATTTAGTGTTTTGTCATTATTCTTTTAAGTACCATTTTGGTTGTTGTGATGTTACTGTATTGGTGCTATCACACATCAGCCTCCAGTTATAGGTTATGCAGATTCTGACACTGATTCTCAGTGTCAATGCATTTCCTATGAATGTGGAAATGTTTGTCGTAATAAGCAGCTTAGGAATCTATTGTGCATGTAGCCAAGTGGTTGTGAGGTCAGAGCCTGGCGGTGATACTGGGAAAAAAATATCAGTCATTTAAACCAAGGATCTTTCTTCTGAGATGCCTGTTTGTACAATGACCATTAGCGTGTAAGGCTGTGATTAGTAAGGAGAAGTGGTAAGAGTCTGAGGTGGCCCGCTAAGGGACTGAATGTGGAACTGAGCCCTGGGCTTCTGTAGTGGAAATATACAGGGGGGCCGCCTGCCAGGGAACTCTAGAAAAAGGAGCCAGTCAAGACAGTCAGGCGTCGTATATTAAAAGTGTGCGTACACTCTCGCTTAACACTGGAATCTTAAAATCATCTCCCCCTCCTTTCTCTTCCTCTTTCGATCTTCTACCTTTGCTTTTCCTCGCTCTGTTCCCCCAATCCCCTTGCTCTCTCTCCATCTGCTTTCTCTTAACCCCCTCTTTCTCCATTTAACAAAAAAAAGGGGGGGGGGTCAGCCTTTATTTCGCTTTGCTTGGGTAGCCAAGCCGTTGAGCCACTTCCTCTTAACTGATGTGCCTCTCAACCAATCACAAAGGCTGCATAGAGGGCTGTTTGAATGTGAATGGCTCTGTGACACATTTTAGCATTCCCTCCATGGCAGAGAAGCTGAGCACAGGAGAGCGTTCCCAGGGTCTGCTAGCCTTCACCCTGGGACAACCGTTTGACAACACTAGGCACCATTCAGACGGATGGGCGGTCAATGCCAGCTGACAGTGCCTTAATTAACCTGGCCCTGTATCAATGTGATCGCCCCCTCAGTTACACACACAACCATACATTGACACACACTAGCATGAGGATACAGTCTCCTGGGAAAGAGGAGTCCAACAGGTTCATGTTAAACCACATAATCCTGGCCATGGATGACGACATTTCAGACAGACTTTGTCTCCCCACTGTCAACTCCTGCTTCTACACTCTATTTGCTTCAAGTTTGAGTTATTTTCATAAAGTTCCAACTCTTTTCTGTGCCCTCAAAAAAATGTAGTTTATTCTTCCAGCAGCACTCATCCTGGAGCTTCAGTTGATATAGTGAGTGTATTTCTGCTCATAAATTGAGCAATGGGTAAAGACTGCATAATACCCAGGCAGCCAGTCTATTGGAACAGTGGAAATGGGTTGACGGTTCACTGTAAGGAATCTTACCCCCTCTTTGAGGACCCCCCCCCTCTAAATCTATTCAACCACCACTGTATCAAATTCAGACTGCTCCTTGTACAATGTGGCTCTTATTTAAAATGCACTGACTCAACTTCCCCTGTGGCTGCCTTTTGTTGCCTGTGTGCGCGAACAGGGCTCCCCATTCAGACTGGTGGCAGGGCTGGGTTTGTGTCCCTGGCTGGGGGGAGGCTTCTAGACCTAAGTCTCCCCATACCCTCAGCAGTCTCACTGGCCTAGTGTCATCCCCTGGACTTCTGCGAGAGAGAAGAAAGGAGGGGGCAGGGAGGGAAAGTGACTGTTGTTGGTAACATTTGTAGCTTCTAATAGCCCCAGTATTAGCATAAGTGTAGTTATTCCTATTTCTTAACTAGACTCATTTTATGGTCCACACAGTGAAAGTAACCATCTCGACCTCTCTCGGTCTCTTTCTACCAGGCGTTTGGGAATGCCAAGACGGCCCACAACAACAACTCCAGCCGTTTTGGGAAGTTCATCCAGGTCAACTACTTGGAGAGCGGGGTGGTGAGAGGGTAAGTACTGACCGTTGGCCCACACTGTGTGTTGTGATGACAGTCAATCCTCTTGTCTCTGTCTGAGTAACCCTGTAAACACACACTACATTCCTCCTGTGTGGATGTTCCTGAGTATGTTTGTAAAACTTTATAACACACACACCCACACCCAGCCCCTTCAACACGAACAACATCCTCATCAGCACACTCACACACCGGCTCTCAAAGGCAGCCACAAGGCAGTTACCGTTGAAATTCAGTAGAACTGTAATGTGACTAGCAGAAACCTCCGTGACAGCAGACAGCGGCTGTTACTTCCATCATACCATACAAGGCTAGTGAGAAGTGCATTAGTTAGGTTGTTTCTGTTTGAAGCCTGTTGGCCCAAGTTAAAGCAGAGCCTCCTTCCTCTCACTGCTTGCAGTCTCTCTGGTTACCGCCTGCGTCACACACTGCTCTGCTCTGTCATTTCCTCTCTAACAGAGGTGCTGCTCCCAAACGTTTCAGTGAAGATATTACAAACGCTACACCATGCCCATAGACCTTAGTTTCTTCTCCGCAATGCGTCTGAGTCTCCCAACGATTTTTCAGAACAGAAACACATTCTAACCATTCTGATTGGCCCTTGAGACCAATGGGTTCGACCAGAGCCAGAAAACACATTGGTAAAGCGATGTTTTGAAAATGCATCATTGGCTTTGATACAGTGATTGGTTAGAGATGATCCAATCACTAATGACTTTGTTTTGTACAACGCCACTCATTTTGACGTCACCTAGTTTTATTCGTGCATGTTCCTTCTTGACAATCCAACACCAATAAGAAATTATGAAAGATAAGAATAGTAACAAAGTCATTAGCTCAGTAGAATAGATTAAAGATTTTAGCGTAAGTATAATACAAGGCACCATTTTATAGTCCAATATTTACACTTGTATTGGAAGGGGGTGAATGGGGGGCAGTGCATAAACTGAGCAGTATAATAAGAGTCTGGTAGCAGCAGGTGTGTGTGTGGCATGAATGTATGTCCAAGTAGATGTGTGAGGAGAATCAGAGCAGGTGGTCAGTTCAAGTGTTCAGCAGTCTGATGGCTTGTAGAAACCAACAGGCCCTGAGACGGTTTCAGACCTCCTGCTCCTATACAGTCAGCCTGCCAGGAGAGAACAGCTTGTGTATGGGGTCCTTGATGTTGCGTGCCAGTGATGTACTGGGCCTTGCGTTCGTGGACCAAGCAAATCCCATACCAGGCAATGATGCAAATGGTCATGGCACGGCGGTAGTATTTGGAGAGGACCCCGGGGCGGCATGCCAAATTTTGAAATGTCACGCAGTCGTTGGTGTACATTGTACAGCAGAGGACTGAGGACACACGCCTGGGGGGCCCCTGTGTTAAGAGAGTGTGGAGGAGGTGTTGTGAATCCTCTCGGCCTGTGGTCCTACCCATCAGGAAGTCCAGGATCCAGTTGCAGAGGGTGGTTTCCAGACCCAGGGTTCTGAGCTTGGTGTCGAGCTTGGAGTTAACAATAATGTTGCATGCTGAAATGTAGTCAATGAAAAGCATTCTCACACAGGAGTTATTGTGTTATGGCTGTGTGAATAGTGATAGAAATGGCATTTTCTGTGAATCTGTTGGCGCTGTAGGCGAATTATTGGGTCCAGTGTGCCTGACACGCTGGCCTTGTGTGCCATGACCAGCCTTTTGAAGCACTCCATATTGACCGAGGTGAGTGCGACGGGGTGATAGTCATTTGAGCATGTCACATTTTTTTTCTTTTTTTCTTGGTCACTGGGACAATGGTGGTGGTCTTGAAGCAGTTGGACTATAGCCTGGGACAGGTTCAAGATGTCTGAAAAGATGCCCGTCAGCTGGTCAGCACACACTGAGGGGTGATAGTCATTTGGGCATGTCACTTTGTTTTGGCCAGGGATGCCACCTGGGCCAGCGGCTATGTGAGCATTCAAGTCTTGAGTTTTCCTTACGCCGGCCTCAAAAGCACCTGGTCGTCTGGAGCAGGGAGTGAGCATAGAAAGTGTTAAGGTGCTTCTGAGAGGGAGGCTTCGGTGGGCACCGCACGACTGGATTTGCCCTTGTAGTCCTTGCCATATGTGACGCGGGTCTGAGTTCTCGAACATCAATTCAAGAGTCTGTATGGTCTTTATGCGTCCCTAATGGATTTGCGAAGCTCATACCTGCTTTCCTTGTACATGTCGCGCGCCACCAAGTCATCAGGGTTCATTTTGCTGACATTTAATGCTGCAGTACGAGCTCTCACCATTGTATGGATATCTCCGTTCATCTAGGGTTTTTGGTTGTGGCATGTCCGGATTGTTGTGGGTACAACATCAATACATTTCCTAATGAAGCCTGTGACTGACCATCTATATTCCTCAATGTAGATGGAGGAATCCTGGGTGGATTAATCTTTTGAACATAAATAATCTGTATTCTCAAAACAATCCTGCAGCACCACAAATGACTTCATCGATGGCCATGTCAAACTGAAGTATGTAGCGAACACATAGAGCAGCGGAATAATTTAGTTTGCGTTGTCAGGCAACCTAAAACAGGGACACATTGCTTTTTATTGAATTGCTTAGCTTGAGAGGGGTCAAAGTAATTGAATATCGATGGCTGAAATGTTGCCATTGAGACTTCAGTGGCTGAGCTGTAGTAGTGCTGGTTGAGCTTGTTATGATTGTAGTTGAGGGTCTCGGTCTGCCATTGATTACAGCAAGACAGTGCTGACATTCTGCTGAACAATGGCTTGCTGAGCATCAGAGGAAAGCATGTACTGTAGAGTAGTGATTTAAGAGTGTTGGGCCAGTAACCGGTTCGAATCCTGATCCGTCTAGGTGAAAAATCTGTGCCCTTGAGCATGGCACTTAACCCTAATTGCTCCTGCAAGTCGTTCTTCACAAGGGCCTCTGCTAAATAATTAAAATGGAAACGCTGGTTCTATCGCTCAGCGCCGCATTAGTCTAGCTGTCTCACTGGATCTCACGAGCTTTCACTGCCTGGGATTTGGAGATTAGACTCTCACTGTGATACCTGGAGTGGCTTCTTAGTTTGAGGATCTATCCATAGTCTGGGTTTGAACTGTGTGTCTGTCTGTATCGGTCATAGTGTGTCTGCATTGCATATGGACCTTAATGATGAAGATAATATATCATAGGCAGTAGCCCCTTAGCTTGGTTGTGGTAATGCATTAGTGCACATTCTGGCCTGGCATTGCTTTTTATTAGATCAGCTCTATAAAGAGACATGGGGCCAGTTAGTGAAGTTTCCATGCCCAGCACTGGGCATTCTGCCTGCCTGAGCTACTAGTGTTAACCCTTGCCACTCACAGCACCTGTCATCCTGTAAACAGTTGAAAATGCCAGATTGTCTTTGAGAAGTGACTACATTGGAACACAGTGGCTGTACGATAACATGCTATACATGTCAGAGCTCAGGTTTTCTGCTCCACAGCGCTGTATGGGTTTTGACTAACGGACGTTATAAACTTGAGCACCGCACGCGTAACAGGAAGAAGCCACAAATGAGGAAAAGGCCTGCTAATTGCGCTACTTTTCCTCATTTGTTATCCGAGTGTGGGGAAATTCTCTACGTCGAGAGGAGTGTGTTCCGAAAGATGAGACGTTGAGGATTATAATGAATACCGCTTGACGTCGTACAAGCAAAACCACACACCTAGAAGTCCAAATGTGTACTTCTCATTTCCATGTTTTGAAAACTCATGTCATTTACAGTATCAACCTTGATGATCACTGTTTGCTCCACAGTTGTGAGGATGACATGCATTATAGCCTGGGTTGTCCTGAACACAATGAGCCTGTGTTTGTTTGTATTGTGCAGAAAAGTAGTCGTGGAACACACACGTGAATGCACTCACGACTCCATTCTGTGCGGACCAGAATTTACAATCGGTCTGAAGTGCCTTTTTGAAAATATAACACGAAGATCGTATTTTATAACTTAGCTAGCCATGATGCCCACCGGACCCAGATTGAGTTTTATAATGTCATGTTTTTTGGATTGCGTAAACAACGACAGTAATTGTGTGCCGGTGGGGACAACTGTGCTTGCTTCACTTCCTCAACGGCAAAGCTAGAAGAGCTAAAAGCACCTTATATTTGAAGGCTCGCTCCGTGACTCAGGCTCGCTCCGTGACTCAGGCTCGCTCCGTGACTCAGGCTCGCTCCGTGACTCAGGCTCGCTCCGTGACTCAGGCTCGCTCCGTGACTCAGGCTCGCTCCGTGACTCAGGCTCGCTCCGTGACTCAGGCTCGCTCCGTGACTCAGGCTCGCTCCGTGACTCAGGCTCGCTCCGTGACTCAGGCTCGCTCCGTGACTCAGGCTCGCTCCGTGACTCAGGCTCGCTCCGTGACTCAGGCTCGCTCCGTGACTCAGGCTCGCTCCGTGACTCAGGCTCGCTCCGTGACTCAGGCTCGCTCCGTGACTCAGGCTCGCTCCGTGACTCAGGCTCGCTCCGTGACTCAGGCTCGCTCCGTGACTCAGGCTCGCTCCGTGACTCAGGCTCGCTCCGTGACTCAGGCTCGCTCCGTGACTCAGGCTCGCTCCGTGAATCAAGTGTCCTGAAATGACTTAGGAACTGTGCCCAGTTTGGAGAGGTGTGTGGCCACTTGGAGACACTAGTTAGACCTCACTCAAACCCTAGTTTTTTTTTATTATCTTGTACCACCTACCTCAATTTCAATGACTACTCTTATGTTATACTGACAAATGCTATGAAAAGTACAGGATATGTAAAAATGCACAAAATCAAGTGTAATATTTTAGATTCAGTCTTGTCAGGTGAACTGTTGGTCTGATCATTTTCCCCATTAAGTGTTTCCCTTTAAATTGCTACCATGGTATGTATGCTTTTTATAGTTATTCTGCTAGAAACATTTCAATTTGGCCCTATCCATGTAGGCCAATTTCCACGAATGTAAGGGGTTAATATACACACACCACTCAGCCATCGCCCTGACACTCTATTTTTAGTTTGTCAATAAACAGGAAGATTAGCTTAATGTTTTCCATATGCCTGAAATTTAATTAGAGCAGTTTCAAACTCTTGCTCGTAGTGGCTATTTTGATGCACGTTAACATGACCATGCCACTATGCACCCCGCTAAGGCTGTCCATATCTGGACTCTTTGTTCAAGTCTTTATTGTTCCACTGACCATCTGCCTTTGCTTCCCCTCCTCCTCAGTCACTACCATCCCGCTTTTACGACCCTTACACATGAACTCGCCCGTGCATGCACGCACGTACACACGAACACGAGACACAGAGCCAAGTGAAAGGACCAGACTAACTCCAGTGTGACTTGATTGATGTTTTCATTCTCTCTCCCCTCTCCCCTTTCACCTCGACCCTCTCCTCTCTCTCTCATTCTCAGGGCAATCGTGGAGAAGTATCTCCTGGAGAAGTCTCGCCTGGTCTCCAGAGAAAAGAATGAGAGGTAAAGGGCAACAGCAGGGGTCATGATCTTAGACCCCTATTGACCCGTGGAGGCCCTCTGTACAAACAGAGGGACGATCCCCTGGGTGCCTTTTTCATATTCAGTTAACATGCCATGTCCAAGACTTTCGGGCTTAGACACAGAGCTAACTTTTTACCCAGCCAGAATATGTGCCGAAGAGTTGCATCAATATGTGAACTGACTCTATTTTTTGGAGGAATAAAAATGAAATGTCTAATTTATTTACCCGTGACTAGCACCGTAGTGGGGCGGCAGCTTAGCCTAGTGGTTAGAGCGTTGGACTAGTAACTGAAAGGTTGTAAGTTCGGATCCCCGAGCTGACACGGTACAAATCTGTCGTTCTGCCCCCTGAACAGGCAGTTAACCCACTGTTCCTAGGCCGTCATTGAAAATAAGAATTTGATCTTAACTGACTTGCCTAGTTAAAATAAAGGTAAATTAAAAAGTGCTACTATTTCTACTACAAATGCTTTGGTTGGGGTTGGTATAGCCTATAAACAGAATGAACCCTTGTTCTCACTAGATGTGTCTGAGTTGTAGTATTACAGGAGTTGTAGTATTATAGTATCATGCACTACTCATGTTACTCATATGCCAACACGTCTGTTGAAATGAGCTTCTGTTTTGATCACGTCTGCCTGTGTCTGTGATGTCAGCGAGACTCGGTAGTAAACATGGAAACTCATTATGCCCGTGTGGTTTTACAACAATGCAAGCTGACAGGCCACCTGATGGCAAGACTGGAACAACTGATAGCAGCATTCCCGCTCATTACTAGGCTTGCACCTTATAGACACAGAGTCAATGTTGGGTGGTGGAAACCAATACTACCGCAGTGTTGACTTCTGATTGCTAGGAACACAAGTGTTTCGCTACACCCACCGTGACATCTGCTAAATATGTGTATGTGTACCAATAAAAAGTGATTTTATTTCTCAATATAAGAAGCACGTTTT
Source organism: Oncorhynchus masou masou (assembly GCF_036934945.1). Taxonomy (NCBI): domain Eukaryota; kingdom Metazoa; phylum Chordata; class Actinopteri; order Salmoniformes; family Salmonidae; genus Oncorhynchus; species Oncorhynchus masou. The sequence goes on along the minus strand of NC_088235.1, from coordinate 76,646,341 downwards.
TTTAAATTAAATTAATGATTTATTTATTGCCACCTTAAAATATATCACCTTCACCAAATAACGAAAGCAAACAAATAATAAAAGCCGAAAACCACACTGTATCCACACACACAACAAATTTTACTGAACGCACTGAACATGGTTTTGTGTTCCTGTAGGAACTACCATGTGTTTTACTATCTACTGGTGGGAGCGTCCGAGGAGGAGCGCAAGGAGTTCAAACTCCTGCAGCCTGAAGATTACCTCTACCTCAAGCAGGTACCACGCACACACGCGCACGCACGCACACACACACAGGTTGGTGGTACCTTCATTTGGAAGGACGGGCAAGTGGTAATGGCTGGAGTGGAAAGGTATCAACATCAAACACATGGTTTCCATGTGTTTGATGCCATTCGCTACGTTCCAGACATTATTATGAGCCATCCTCCCCTCAGCAATGACACACACACACACACACACACACACACACACTGGTTTTACATAGTTACACTACACTAGTAATGTTTTTCTTAGCACAGTACATGTATTTCTCGACCTCAAGCAGTATATATCCAGTTACTGTATACACTACTACTAAATCTAGAGCCACATCCCCATTAGTTAGTTCCCTAGGTACTGATCTGATATTCTGCGGCGTTCTCTTCTGTACAGTACCTTTTTATTATCGTCCCTTAACTACATTCAGAAGTTTACATACAATTAGGTTGGAGTCATTAACTCGTTTTTCAACCACTCCACAAATTTCTTGTTAACATACGATAGTTTTGACAAGTCGGTTAGGACATCTACTCTGCATGACGAGCCATTTTTCCAACAATTGTTTACACACAGATTATTTCACTTATAATACACTATCACAATTCCAGTGAGTCAGAAGGTTACTTATACTAAGTGCCATTAAACAGCTCAGAAATGTCATGGCTTTAGGAGCTTCTGAGGCCTACCTTCAAACTCAGTGCCTCTTTGCTTGACATCATGGGAAAATCAAAAGAAATCAGCCAAGACTTCAGAAAAAAAATTGTAGACCTCCACAAGTCTGGTTCATCCTTGGGCGCAATTTCCAAATGCCTGAAGGTACCACACTCATCTGTACAAACAATAGTACGCAAGTATAAACACCATGGGACCATTCAGCTGTCATACCGCTCAGGAAGGAGACAATTTCTGTCTCCTAGAGATTAACGTACTTTGGTGCAAAAAGTGCAAATCAATCCTAGAACAGCAAAGGACCGTGTGAAGATGCTGGAGGAAACGGGTACAAAAGTGTCTATATCCACAGTAAAACATGTCCTATATTGACATAACATGAAAGGCAGCTCAGCAAGGAAGAAGCCATTGCTCCAAAACTACCATAAAAAAGCCAGACTACGGTTTGCAACTGCACATGGGGACAAAGATCATACTTTTTGGAGAAACTCCATCCCAACTGAAGCACGGGTGTGGCAGCATCATGTTGTTGGGGTCCTTTGCTGCAGGAGGGACTGGTGCACTTCACAAAATAGATGGCTTCATGAGGACGGAAATTGTCTTGATGTTGCTTCAACATATCCACATCAGTCAGGATGTTAAATTTTGGTTGCAAATTGGTCTTCCAAATGGACAATGACCCCCCCCCCCCCAAGAATACTCTCGAAGTATTGGCAAAATGGCTTAAGGACAACAAAGTCAAGGTATTGGAGTGGCCATCACAAAGCCCTGACCTCAATCCTATAGAAAATGAAAAAGCGTGTGCGAGCAAGGAGGCCTACAAACCTGACTCAGTTTTACCAGCTCTGCCAGGAGGAATGGGCCAAAATTCACCCAACTTATTGTGGGAAGCTTGTGGAAGGCTACCCGAAACGTTTGACCCAGGTTAAACGATGTAAAGGCAATGCTACCAAATACTAATTGAGTGTATGTAAACTTCTGACCCACTGGGAATGTGAGGAAAGAAATGAAAGCTGAAATAAATAATTCTATTATTCTGACATTTCACATTCTTAAAATAAAGTGGTGATCCTAACTGACCTAAGTCAAGGAATGTGTACTCAGATTACATGTCAGTAATTGTGAAAAACTGATTTTAAATGTATTTGGCCAAGGTGTATGTAAACTTCCGACTTCAACTGTACAGTCCTTTGTACCCTGATTCTCATTCTATTCCTGGGTTCCGCATGTCTTAATAATCTCTTTCCCTGTACTTGAACTGGCTCAAGGTAACATTCCCCATCTGATACAGTGGTAGTAAACCTGGTATGCGGTGTCATTGTTATGCATTGCATGGCCTGCATATGCTCTGTTCTCCTAGTTTCTTGTCCATATGTGCGCTGCATGTTAATGAACCACTCTCTCCATTCTCCTGTCTCTGTGCAGCAAAACTTTAAGATCGAAGATGAAGAAGACCTGCGTCATGATTTTGAGAGGCTGCAGCAGGCCATGGAGATGGTGGGCTTCCTGTCTGCCACTAAGAAACAGTGAGTGAACATGCCAATGGGCAGTCAATCTCCATTACTTCAAGGGCACCACACCCCATTTGATCTATTAAATGGCTGTCTAATGCAAATGGGTCATATAGATTTGCGTATGCTGTAGTCGGTTGGCGTTACTTGAATCCACTTGAATCTCCTGCCCAAACGTAGCCAGAACCCTTTCCTCTGATGCAGTTGTTCCAGTAGTTGGCAGTCATGTGCATCCAATATGGCAGAAAAATATAAATACTGTAGAAGGAAGGCCTGTTCTATTCATTGTGGTTCTATGATAATGACACCTGTTTGCTGCAGGATCTTCTCTGTGCTGTCGGCCATCTTGTACCTGGGCAACGTGACGTACAGGAAGACGTCTACAGGCCGAGACGAGGGACTGGACGTGGGACCACCGGAAGTCCTGGCTACCCTCTCAGACCTGCTCAAGGTAACAATGGCTCTGCTGCTCTTGTCTACACATCAATGAGCGAGTAGTCTTTACTCTGGGTCCTGGAGCGATGCAGTATGTGTGGGAACACTGATTCAGCAATAAAAAAATTGAAATGGGGCCTGCGCACTAGGCGTCTCAGTGTAGGAGTGCTGATCTAGGGTCAGGCCCCATGTTAATTTATTATGATCTAAAATGACAAACTTATCCCTGCTATAGGGAGACAGCTGAAATGGGCCCAACTACATTTGTCTTTGTGGTCCACTGAGACAAATGTAGTTGAGAGCTTTGTAAAAATCTGAACATGTGGCTGGTTCTCCATTTCATCCCCAAACAGTGAGTGTGTTCTATTATTGTCCACTGACGAAGCCTGGTTCTCCCCAATGATTATACAGGAAACCTCCTCTCCACTAAATGTATGTATTTTTGGTCTGTCCCTAGTAATGTCGCAAGCTTTGAGAATTGTGAGTGTAATGTCATCTGTGTGACCTCCCAGGTGGAAGAAGAGTTGCTGGTCGAGGCACTAACTAAGAGGAAAACGGTGACAGTCAATGACAAGCTGATTCTGCCCTACAGCCACAGTGAGGTAGGCAACCATAGACTGATATTCAGGGCCTATCATTATCTTGCTGGATTTCTTCCCCGGGATCATTATGTTTCGTCGTTGGTCTCCTTTTTCTCTGCGTCGGTCTACTCCCATTCACCCTTCTCTCTGTCTCTCTCTCATTCTGTCTCTCAGGCCATCACTGCAAGAGACTCCATGGCCAAGTCTCTGTACAGTGCACTGTTCAACTGGATTGTCCTGCGCATCAATCATGCACTGCTCAATAAGAAAGACATGGAGGAATCTGTCCCAGTAAGAGAGAACACACACACACAACAGCACAGACCTAGGAATGCAGCTTAGAGTTCCCCTCTCCATGTTTCGTCATTGTCAAGGCCAGACATGTCAGTAGTTCCCCAGAAATAACTAGAAAAAAGTATATTTTTACGCAAATAACAACAACAAAAAAGAATGAACTAACCAGAACTCTAGTATATTGGTGACATTATTAGGCCATCTTACCTACATTTCGAACTGACCTACTGTATGTATTTGTTCTGTTCCAGTGTTTGTCAATAGGGGTCCTGGACATATTTGGCTTTGAGGACTTTGAGACCAACAGCTTTGAGCAGTTCTGTATCAACTATGCAAACGAGCAGCTTCAGTATTACTTCAACCAGCACATCTTCAAACTTGAGCAGGTGAGTTGGCCCTGGGTGTGCCTAATTGAAATAGAATAACACAGATTCTATGGTGCCATAAGGACAGTATAACAGAGCTGATCCTATGTCTTTAGCTCTGACCGTGTTATTGGTCCGTTACAGGAGGAGTACCAGGCGGAGGGCATCACCTGGCACAACATAGACTACACTGACAACGTGGGCTGCATCCACCTCATCAGCAAGAAGCCCACTGGTCTCCTGTATCTACTGGATGAGGAGAGCAAGTAAGGACATCACCCCCCCCCAATATTCCACAAAAGTGATCATTCACCCAAAAATGTGTTGATCTTCATGTGCCAGAAGTGACTGCAGCCTAAAGATTTGCTTTGCTATACATTGCCTGTAAGCGGCAATAAATTACATTTTAGATGAGATGCAGGTTCAAACAGTATACGTCTCCCCCTCCTTCTCTCACTCCCTCTATTTTCTCTCCTGCTCTTCAGCTTCCCCCATGCCACTGATAAGACCCTGCTGGCCAAGTTTAAGCAGCAGCACCAGGAGAATAAGTACTTTGTGCCCACGCCTGTGATGGAGCCTGCCTTTGTCATTCACCACTTTGCTGGGAAAGTCAAATACCAGATCAAGGTAGGGATGGACAACCACCCACCAACATAGTCAGACTCCGTGTTTACTATCATGCTATGTCTAGGGGGTTGGGCGAGGCTTCTTGCATTTGTGTAACTGTTCATTGTTACTGACATCTAATTATTGTTCAGTGCGTTAATAATCTTAGCGGCGACTCTAAAAGGGCCTCAACATCCTTAACCGTCTCCTTGTGACTCTCCTGGCAGGACTTCCGGGAGAAGAATACGGACCACATGCGTCCAGACATTGTGGCTCTATTACGCAGCAGTGACCGGGCCTACGTGCGTCAGCTGATTGGGATGGACCCTGTGGCCATGTTCCGCTGGGGCATCCTGCGAGCCACCATTAGGGGGATGGCTGCCTTCAACGAGGCTGGACGCCGCTGGGCCGCCAAGACCGCAGGTACGTGTACAGCTGGAGCAGCGGTACAATGCGTGTACAGCTGGGAGCAGCGGTACAATGCGTGTACAGCTGGGAGCAGCGGTACAATGCGTGTACAGCTGGGAGCAGCGGTACAATGCGGGTACAGCTGGGAGCAGCGGTACAATGCGTGTACAGCTGGGAGCAGCGGTACAATGCGTGTACAGCTGGGAGCAGCGGTACAATGCGGGTACAGCTGGGAGCAGCGGTACAATGCGGGTACAGCTGGGAGCAGCGGTACAGTGGGATTGTATAGGTGTACACATGCTTTAGACATTATAGGAGTCTACAGCCATGTCTCAGAGTTAGAACTGTACTACCTGAACTGTAACATGCACAGTAACCAATCATTGCAGTAGGCTTACTTGTGTTAGCTTAATTAGTTTAGCAGGGCTTGGGGGGGGGGGGGGGGACATGAGGCTTTTGAAATGTCAGGTTTTTCCCTGCAAGCTTCAGTCATTATCCGCCAGAGGTTTTGTTGTGTTGACTAGATGAGAAAAGTGGCCCATTGACGTAAGAGGGTATTTTTTTATAGGGATTAGTGGTATTAAATTGAATCAAGGAAAAACAAAGCAGGGAAATGGCCCCTGGAAGGACTCAACTGGATTATTCTGATTTCTGACAGGCAGGAGTCATGCGGTGCAGTCTTTTCGTCTTTTTAGAACCTATATATGTGTGTCTGATGTCGGTTTGTGTTTAACAGGTGTGCAGCGCCCCACTTCCAGGACTCCTTTGGGGGAGTTGCAGAGGTCCAACACGCCTGTAGAAAGGATGTACCGGTAAGGCACAGACCTCTGACAGAGAGGGACACACAGGGAAGAAGGGAAACATTTGTCCCAGTATCCACATTTCTGTACCACTTAGAAAGTAGTGATGTATTGCCCATGCATAGGGCCCTCGTGTGTTTTTCCTGTTAGGTCACATGGTCACAAAAAAATGGCTGGCCCTCGCCATGCATACTACATAGTATGTTAATGTGGCAATTGAGACCTACTCTGGTAGAGTTGTGAAATGGGCCATCTTACTCTACTGTTTTGGGTGTGATGTCATGATTGACAGATGGGTCTCTCTCTCTCCCCTGAGGCACAATGGCAGGTGTTCACAGTGATGACAATCTACCGGAGTGCCTGTGGCGTTAAAGCCCACGGGCAATGCCTCAGTCTTCCATCAGAAATCCACTTAAATGCACAAACCCGACTACCTTGATCCAAGACCAAGTCATCTCACTGAATCTATACAATAGACAAAAGATTTGTATTTAGGATGAACCAGAATAACTTAAATAATTTTGCCTTACAAGAACAAGCCCCTTACTAGTCCCTGATTGTGGGGCCTCTCACAGAGAACACGTTGTGATTTGGTCATCAATCCCCATTTTATTTGTAAAAGTATTTAAGAAATCCATTTGTCACAAAGATGACAAATGAAAGGGTGAGCACCCGTGCTGTTGGATCCGTGTCCCAGCGCCTAGGATTACATGAAGCAGGATCAGACAGTGTTATCATGATTATGAATCACAAGATTGTTCAGGAAGTGTATCTGTACTGGGAGCCAAATAAAACTCCCACTAGTCCCCCGGTAAATGGAACTGAATGAAACGGTTGGCTCCCATGTGTGCTTCCTGGTCGCTTGTATGACGCATGCTCTGTCAAATCCATAGAATCAAATCCATGCAATAATATCTCTATGGTGGAATGAATCCTCCTTCATGTCATCCTGGCCCCTGCGTTTTCTCCCCTGCCCCTGGGTGACCCCGTGTGCTGTTCTCTCCCCTCCACAGACGGGCTTCTATGCTCGATTTCTACTTTGATCACTCTGACGAGCGCCCACTAGAGGCCTTCGAAGACATCTTTGCTAGCTATGAGAGTAAGAAGTAAGTGGACTGGAGGAGAGCAGGAAGAAGGATGGAGGGAGGTCAAGCAGGAGGAAAGGACAGTATTGTTTTTACGGGCAGTTAGCCTCTGGCTCATTCCCGCTCTGAGTTTGCTCATATTCATCATGTCAGAGATGCACGAGAGACTCTACGTTATGAAGGTTTGCAGCAGGCATAGGTTTCTTTAGTTTGGAAAGGGAAGTCCTAATATGCAGTCAGACATCAGAAAAATACTTCATATAAACGGCAAACATTTTCCTTTATAATCAACAGGCTGCATCTTGTTTGTATTCTCCCCCCCCCCCCCTTCTAGCTCTCTATTTTCCACCACATTGCTCTTGTTACTGTCTCCCTTTCTTTCACTCTTCATCTCGGCCACGGTAATCTGTCTCAACACCCTAGTTTATTATTGTTAATGTAGAACACAGGAAGGTCTTAGTGCTGCCCTGCTCTGATAATCTACTAATTTACTGGGAGGAAACAACTGGAAAGGCTGGGCACACTAACATATGGTTAGTACAGCATTTAAGAACGTGTGCACACTAATAAACAGCAGTAGTAAAGTTTAGTTAATGAAACGGGTCAGGGCAAGTGCTATACATCTCAGGTCCTGGAGTACTAGTGATGAGGTCGGAAATGTAATAAACAATTGCCGACGGAGAAAGTTAAATGCATCATTGTAGTTTCTAAATGGACCAAAAGCCCCTGTTCTAATATGAGCATTCTCTGAGAGGAACTGAGCAGTTGTTTTAAACCACCCCTAGCTCCTTCCTTAGGGCCCTACCCCTTTAGTGTTTGCAAAGATGATAGGTGTTAGTAAGATGGGTATAGCTCCACCTAGGCTTTCGATTAGCTTGGATGAGTTTCCACCATACTGCTTCCCCCTATCTGGTCCCTTCAGACCTGAAAATTCTGACGACGTCATGTCTAGGGGGCGTTTTTTTCTATGGGCCCGTCCCTTCCTGCCTGACCTCCCTCGGTTTATTGATCAGAGTGGTAAGTACAGTAATGCATGGATCCAGAGGAACAGCCATCTTAACAACACCAGTCCACCCCAGTTTACCACCAGTATAAAACCAATCCCAGTCGCCAGCAGTGTAACACCAGCATGGAGAAAAGATGTCAACCACTGAAGCTTTGATTCAGGAATGCATGCTCACAATACTTACTTACAGGAGTATGGCGTGTGTGAACATCCACACCGTGCACAACCTCTCACTTTCTACTGCAGCAATGGCTGGGTGGTCTGAACTGAAGTGGCATTGTCCCACATGTTAACCAGAAGTTTTACTTGCTCTCAACTTCAGACCTCTAACGGTTCTGTGTGTGTTTCTCTTTGGAAGTGGGTTCTTTGAGGGGTTTTCTGTCGTTTGAGGTGTCCTAACAGCGGTGTTCCTACATCCCCTGCCCTCCCCTTATGCCCCGTGCCCAACCCCACCCCAACCCCTCATCCCGTCTCCTCCCCACCGTCCTCTTCACCCACTGTGGCCCTTGCTGGGTTGAACCAGGGACATGCATGCACAGATAATCAGCTCCATTAAGGACTTGCAGCTGGATGGTGAAGACCCTCGCAAGCTGCTGCAGTCCTGGGGTCGCCTGCGGTTCCCTCGACACCTCCTTCAGTGAGTCTGTAGCCCTGGCCCCTTCCAGCTCAGTCCAGCCCAGCTTGGCCTAGCAAGTCCAACCCAGCTCGAACGGTGTTCAACCTTAGTCCTCTTGAGGCATCCCCTTAGTTGCACATTTTGTTCCAGCACTAGCACACCTGATTTGACTACAAAAAAATGTCTTCACCTCACATGGTTGTTAAAGCTCTCAACCCGTGACAGACAGTTGAAAACACAGGCTAGGTAATTAGCTGTTTGAGGCCACACCTCATGAAAGATGCGCCTACGAACAAAGACCTCACAGGAATCCTAATTATTTGCAGAACGATGCCCAACAACACAAGGCTGCTCGTGATAGTGAAATGCAAGGCCCAAATAGACTGGGTCCCAATGTGATGTTTATTAGCATGAGGCTGATGTTCTAGTGTAACAAGGCTTTTGCCCATATGGGTTTTCATGGAGATGCAGAGGCCTTGATAAAAGCTGAGGATGCACTGATGGCTTGAATATCAGCTGCTGCATGAACAAGGACATTACTCACCTGAATGCATTGGCTTCTAGATGAAACTGTGTATGACTGTGAAGTCAAAAAGAACGTAAAAGTTTTTACAAATTATTGTTTCTTTTAACTTATATAAAACTATAGTTGTTGGGTATTGTCTATGCAAGTATTTTCAACACAGTTAAACAAAACAAAAGTTGAGTGTTGACCTCACAAATAACACACTGTCAAGCAGTGTAGTCGGGACATGGCAACAGTTCCACTATAAACCGAAGGCTTATATAATACTCTGTATGTAGTGATGAAAACAAGATAGCTGGGGGAACACGTCTCGTAATCCTATAGGTCGTATGGGTCTCGGCCGGGCTGGCTGATTTTGGTGGGCCAGGTTCCCCCTTCCTCCATCCCGCAACCTCCCTCCATCATCCCCAGCCCTTGTCATCCCACCCATACTCCAGGTGCCAGCCCTCACGCCTCACTGACTGAGCATGACTCACCATACTAACACGGCTCACCCCCATGCTCACCCGTAGACCTTTTCAGTGACGTCTCTGAGCTGAGCCACTCTCACTAACCTATCCCTTCCCCACAGGAAAAACAAGAACGCGAAGCAGAAACAGATCATACCCAAGGTAAACTTCATACATCATACATACGCCAGCTATGTGCACGCCTATATTAATGTCATTTGAAAAATAAATATAATATACAATCCGAGAATCTGCTGCAATAGCCCATTCGTGACAAGGATCGACGAGTTGTATGTTCCAAGATGCCGTTTTGCACACCACTGTTGTACTGCACCGTTATTTTACTATTTGTGGCCCGCCTGTTAGGGTGCATGATTCGTGCCATTCTCCTTCGACCTCATCAACAAGCTGTTTTCACCCACAGGACTGCCACTGACTGGATGTGTTGTTTGTCGCGCTAAGGTTGGGTGCTATCCAGATTTGTCCGTCTATTGCCAGAATGCTAACAAAATTTGCACAAGTAATAGCGAATTTCCATGGAGGCCGCTAGCTAGATATGTTAACAAGCGCAAATGAGAATAAACTAATTGCAAAGATAGGCAATCCAGCTCATAAAATTATACATATATAGTTAGGAGCTACCAAATGTAATTTTTGTTGAGTTTGGACATAATACAAGTGAATGAGCTGCATTGTGCAAATGAACAAAGTTTTGACATGCTTGTCAGAAGGAAAACGGTGCTCTGGAGCAGCATGTGTACACGCTGTGTCTGTGTGGAGTCTGGAGTCACTAGGGCAATGGGCCTGCCTGCTCTGCTCTGAGAAGATGGGGGAGGAGCAGACGGGTCAAGAACGGAGGACAAAAAACGCAAGGATATCAAAAGATGGCAGTGGCATCTGTACAGAACTCACCCAAAGGGCTTTGACTCAAGCACGGCAGAAAGCTCACAATATGATGCCCCTTCACCTTATTAATTAAACCACTTACTTGGATAACAAGCAAGGTAACTTAGGGGTCGCGTTACTGCAGAATTCTTTATATTGCTTTTTAATTGCTAGCTCTGCCAGCCAAATTGTGTTGCACTTCTAATGTAATGAAAATGAAGCTATTTTCTGCCGAATGTGTTTCACTAATATACACTGAACAAAAATATAAACACAACATGTAAAGTGTTGGTCCCATGTTTCATGAGCTGAAATAAATAAAATATCAGACATTTTCCTTATGCACAAAAAGCATATTTCTCTCAAATATTTTCTCAAATTTGTTTACATCCCTTATGGTGAGTATTTCTCATTTGCCAAGATAATCCATCCACCTGACAGGTGTGGCATATCAAGACATGGTCATTACACAGGTGCACCTTGTGCTCGGGACATTAAAAGGCCACTCTAAACTTGCAGTTTTGTGTCACAACTGTTGCCAGAGAATTTAATGTTGATTTCTCTACCGTTAGCCACCTCAACGTTGTTTCAGAGAAATTGGCAGTACATCCAACCGGCCTCACAACTACAGACCATGTGTATGGCATTGTGTGGATGTTCACAACATTGAGATCAACAATCCACTCAGAGTGCCCCGTGGTGGGCTTATGATATGGGCATGCATAAGCTACGTGACTGGCTCAACTGTTCTTGGAAACTACAGTAAGCTTAATATTGTAAACTAATCCGACCGATTTAATGAAGAACCCAATCTGCTTTATCTCCTAACATATTGCACAAGTTGACTGCAGGTATTTACTTAAAAAATAGTGGAGTGTACCTAATAAACTGGCCAGTGAGGGTCTTGTTCCTTCAAAATATTTAATTTAACTCCGAGAGTATCAATGAGACTGTTGTGCTGTCTGCAGACGTTTAGAACTCTGTGGTGTTGATGCTGTTCCTTAGAGCCTGTTGGACTCTCGCTCCCTGAAGTTCATCGTCGGTCGGACCATCCACGACCGCTCCACCAAGTCTCTGCATCACCTCAACAAGAAGAAGAAGACTCCCAGCATCAGCGCTCAGTTCCAGGTCAGCTGATCTCACCAGCAAATACTGCAGCCAGGCAGCCACTAACATACATACACCTGAAAATGCATAGCCACACTTCACACAATGCAAACTTCATACAATGCAGATGCAGAACATGGGAAATGTTTATTTGTTGAGGTAAGTCTTAATTGACATGAAACCTCTTTTACATTGACAGACCTCTCTGACAAAGCTGCTGGAGAATCTGGGCAGAGCAGAGCCCTTCTTCGTCCGCTGTATTCGCTCCAACTCTGAGAAGGTAAAGTCACTTCACTAAAAACATGTTTTACCAGAGTCGGAGTTTCGTTTTTTTATAAGTGTCCATCCACAATGATACGGTAGTTGACAATACAAAATACAGATTTTAAAAACCACGTTGTGGACAACTCATAGTTTTGTGACACTAAAAGCAGTTCTAGTAAAACAGGGTACAGTTTCATTAGGAGTCATCTATAACACATGCGCATCTATACATTATTGGTATCAGTTATTATACATTACGTTATTCATACATAGGTATGCATAAATAAAGAACATTGAGGCTACTACTTACAACCAAGATGAGGAAAATGTTTGCGTTCGTTCCTCTAACGACTTTCTGTGTGTGTGTGTACAGAAGGAGATGTGTCTGAATGAGACCCTGGTGCTGCAGCAGCTTCGCTACACAGGCATGCTGGAGACTGTTCGCATCCGAAGGTCTGGCTATGGAGCCAAGTACACCTTCCAGGTACGCTGCACTTGTTCACTGACTCAGATAGCCAGCAGACACCGGGAAGGAAGCAATATCTGTTGTTGATTATTTACCAATAGCTAACTGTGTAACTCTGATATATATATATATATATATACATACATACAGTGCCTTGCGAAAGTATTCGGCCCCCTTGAACTTCGACCTTTTGCCACATTTCAGGCTTCAAACATAAAGATATAAAACTGTGTATTTTTTTGTGAAGAATCAACAACAAGTGGGGCACAATCATGAAGTGGAACGACATTTATTGGATATTTCAAACTTTTTTAACAAATCAAAAACTGAAAAATTGGGCGTGCAAAATTATTCAGCCCCCTTAAGTTAATACTTTGTAGCGCCACCTTTTGCTGCGATTACAGCTGTAAGTCGCTTGGGGTATGTCTCTATCAGTTTTGCACATCGAGAGACTGAAATGTTTCCCATTCCTCCTTGCAAAACAGCTCGAGCTCAGTGAGGTTGGATGGAGAGCATTTGTGAACAGCAGTTCAGTTCTTTCCACAGATTCTCGATTGGATTCAGGTCTGGACTTTGACTTGGCCATTCTAACACCTGGATATGTTTATTTTTGAACCATTCCATTGTAGATTTTGCTTTATGTTTTGGATCATTGTCTTGTTGGAAGACAAATCTCCATCCCAGTCTCAGGTCTTTTGCAGACTCCATCAGGTTTTCTTCCAGAATGGTCCTGTATTTGGCTCCATCCATCTTCCCATCAATTTTAACTATCTTCCCTGTCCCTGCTGAACAAAAGCAGGCCCAAACCATGATTCTGCCACCACCATGTTTGACAGTGGGTATGGTGTGTTCAGGGTGATGTGCTGTGTTGCTTTTACGCCAAACATAATGTTTTGCATTGTTGCCAAAAAGTTCAATTTTGGTTTCATCTGACCAGAGCACCTTCTTCCACATGTTTGGTGTGTCTCCCAGGTGGCTTGTGGCAAACTTTAAACAACACTTTTTATGGATATCTTTAAGAAATGGCTTTCTACTTGCCAGTCTTCCATAAAGGCCAGATTTGTGCAATATACGACTGATTATTGTCCTATGGACAGAGTCTCCCACCTCAGCTGTAGATCTCTGCAGTTCATCCAGAGTGATCATGGGCCTCTTGGCTGCATCTCTGATCAGTCTTCTCCTTGTATGAGCTGAAAGTTTAGAGGGACGGCCAGGTCTTAGTAGATTTGCAGTGGTCTGATACTCGTTCCATTTCAATATTATCGCTTGCACAGTGCTCCTTGGGATGTTTAAAGCTTGGGAAATATTTTTGTATCCAAATCCGGCTTTAAACTTCTTCACAACAGTATCTCGGACCTGCCTGGTGTGTTCCTTGTTCTTCATGATGCTCTCTGCGCTTTTAACGGACCTCTGAGACTATCACAGTGCAGGTGCATTTATACAAAGACTTGATTACACACAGGTGGATTGTATTTATCATCATTAGTCATTTAGGTCAACATTGGATCATTCAGAGATCCTCACTGAACTTCTGGAAAGAGTTTGCTGCACTGAAAGTAAAGGGGCTGAATAATTTTGCGCGCCCAATTTTTCAGTTTTTGATTTGTTAAAAAAGTTTGAAATATCCAATAAATGTCGTTCCACTTCATGATTGTGTCCCACTTTGTTGTTGATTCTTCACAAAAAAATACAGTTTTATATCTTTGTTTGAAGCCTGAAATGTGGCAAAAGGTCGCAAAGTTCAAGGGGGCCGAATACTTTCGCAAGGCACTGTATATACTGAACAAAAGTATAAATGCAACATGTCCCGTACTCACAAAAAGCTTAATTCTCTCACATTTTGGGCACATATTTGTTTACATGTGTTAGTGAGCACTTCTCCCTTGCAATGATTATCCATCCACCTGACAGCTGTCTTGCATCAAGAAGCTGATTAAATAGCATGGTCATTACACAGGTGCACCTTGTTTTGGGAACAATAAAAGGCTACTCTAAAATGTGCTGTTTGTCACACAACACAATAACACAGATGTCCCAAGTTGAGGGAGTGTGCAATTGGCATGCGGACTGCAGTAATGTCGACCAGAGCTGTTGCTACATAATTGAATGTTCATTTCTCTACCATAAGCCACCAACATTGTTTTAGATAATTTGTCAGTAAGTCCAACCGGCCGCACAACTGCAGACCATGTGTAACCATGCCAGCCCAGATCCTCCACATCCGGCTTCTTCACTTCCAGGATCACCTGAGACCAGCCACCCTGACAGCTGATAAATTGTGGGTTTGCACAACTGAAGAATTTTTGCACAAACTGTCAAACCGTCTCAGGAAAGCTCACCTGCTTGCTTGTCATGCTCACCAGGGTCTTGACCTGACTACAGTTTGGTATTCTCACCTTCAATGGCCATTGGCATGCTGGAGAAGTGTGCTCTTCATGGATGAATCTTGGTTTCAACTGTACCGGGCAGATGGCAGACAGTGTATGGCGGTGTGTGAACAGAGTGCCCCATGGTGGCATGGTATGGTCAGGCAAAGCTACAGAAAGCAAACAATGGCATTTGATTGATGGCAATTTGAATGCACAGATATACCGTGACAAGATCCAGATGCCTATTTTCATGCCATTCATCCGCTGCCATCACCTCATGTTTCAGCATGATAATGCACGGCCCCATGTCACAAGGATCTATACACAATTACTGGAAGCTGAAAATGTCCCAGTTCTTCCATGGCCTGCATACTCACCAGACATGTCACCCCTTAAGCAAATTTGCTATGTTCTGGATCGACGTGTACGACACTTCCAGTTCCCACCAAAATTCAGCGTCTTCGCACAGCCATTTAAGAGTGGGGCAACATTCCACAGGCCACAATCAACAGCCTGATCAACTCTGAGAAATGTCATGCTGCATGAGGTGAATAAATGGTCACACCAGATGCTGACTGGTATTTAAGGTGTCTGTGACCAACCGATGCAGATTACTATTCCCAGTCATGTGAAATCCATAAATTAGGGCTTCATTTATTTCAATTGACTGATTTCCTTATATTAACTGTAACTCAGTAAAATTGTTGAAATTGTTAAAAGTTGTGTTTATTTTTGTTCAGTATAAGAAGGAAAATATTTATTGGGCATTTTCTGTCTTAATGTAACCCACTATCATAAATTATTGTGTAGAAATTCATGGCGGACACAAAAAAGTACAAAAATAATTGTACACCACACGATTTTGTATACAGTGCACTTCAATCACAGATGCAGGCAGTAGGTTACTTTATACAGAAATTATAGGAGGGAGTTTGGTCTGGGAGGATGTGTGTATAACGTGAAGGTCTAGCAACCCAAACCCATGTGTGCAAATCACATGATAAAAAAAAAACAATTGTCTGATATGCGCTAATCCTGCCCTCTCCCCTCCAATGGTTATGTCTGATAGTGTACATTGGCGTGGCCAATTACCGTAACATATAATTCCAAGACCCTAACAACAAATTGGAATTCATTATGAAGAAAATCATGTACTGGACAAGAATGTGTTATGAAAAAATTGTGTGTCTTATGAATTTCAAATACGTAGTTTATCTATTTCACGAAAATCTGTGATTGTGTTGGTCAATGAACTAAGTACCTTCCATAAATAGGAATTCATCGAGCAATTCCGAGTGCTGCTGCCCAGAAACGCCACACCCTCCAAGCCAGAGGACATCTCAGCCTTGTTCCAGAGGATGAATCTAGACCACACCACCTACCAGATAGGCAAAACCAAGGTTCGACAAGCGCTCCTTCACTCTTTTTACTCAAACCTCACTTTTCTATGATAAGTTAAAGATATATAGGCTATCGTGGTGTTACTTTCTAAACTATTAGCATAAGGAAAATGAACAGGTATCCAATGTTCCCCAAAGAGATAAATAATAAGAGAGTTTTCCACTTATGTGTCTCTTGTATCTCTTCAATTGTGATCCTCAGGTTTACCTGAAGGAACTAGAGCGTCAGCAGCTGCAGGACACGCTGCACAAGGACGTGATGCGTAAGATCATCTTCCTGCAGCTCTGGTTCAGGGCGCGCCTGGAGAGGAGGTACTTCTTGGAGATGAGACAGGCGGCCATCTTGATCCAGGTAAGCTGTGTGATAATCCTTCCTTTATGTGTTCCACCATAAAACTGTCTGTACAGAAAAGGCACTGATGTCAGTTCAAAGATATAACTTTTTCCTGTATGGAATGCCTTGAATGCCTTTTCTGTGTCTATTTCTTATCAAGAAATACATATAAATTGTCCAATAACCTTCCTATATGAGACAATCATATTTCTGCAGACAGGCTAATGTGTTCTTGCCCCTGTTCGTCCCTTCCAGCGTGCATGGCGTAGGCAACACAAGGAGAGACGGCGTCAGGCGGCCACACTGATTCAGGCCGTTTGGAGGGGCTCTAGACAGAGATCACAGTACCTCCGCAGGCGGACCAGCATCAAGAAGCTACAGGCTCTGGCCAGAGGACACTCAGCACGGAGGAGGTACAGCACCAGGCCACACCACTGAAATACTTAATGTTGTATTTATAATGTTTGAAATGCCTCGAGATACTGGTAAACAGCGACTAAGTTATTATTAACAACATCTCATGAATTCCGGTACTGGTGCTGCCAGAATCCCCACAGTTATTTGTTATAAATGCTTAGGCATCTCTTATAATTTTCTAACATTGTGATATGGATGTTGAACAACCTCTGAACCATGTTGGACTTTACAGGTGCCATTCAATACGGGAGGACAGGAGGAAAAAGGAGGATGAGGAAGAGGAGGCCAGGAGGGAGGAAGCTGCAGCTAGGCTAGTGAGAGAGGCAGAGGAGGCAACCCGACTGGAAATGGATGCAGAGGAAGAGGCGTTGAGGAGAAAGAAAGAGGCAAAGTGGGAGTCCGCGGAGAGGAGGGCGAGGGAGAATGAAGAGGCAAGGCTGAGGCAGGCAGAAAGCGTCAATGAGGAACCTGAGACACAGGAGGAAATAGAGGCACAGGTGGTAGCTGAAAGGACTCTAGATGAGAGCCGGCATTGGGACAAAGTGCCTGTCCAGGACAAGGAGGAGCAGAGGGAGGAAGTGGAAGATGGCGAAGCTGCAGCTAGTTCACCTTCTGAGAAGGTGGAAAAGGGGAATGCCTCTGCAGTCTCCCAGCCTGATAAGGGCAACAGTACACAGGCTGAGGCTGGGCCCCAGCTGGAGGAGGAGAGCCAGGCTGTGGAGGAACAGGAGCAAGCCCACTCCGAGGAGCCCGAGGGGGGGGGGACCACAGAGGCAGCTGCCCCCCACTCACCAGAGAGACACAAGGGGGCTCAGGTGGCTGCGGAGGCTACCCCCTCCGCAGACCCCCAGTCGGGGCAGAAGAAGCTACGTCCTCCCCCCCTCCACAAGGTCACAGCCTCCAGGAGCCAGGAGAAGAGGGAGCTTCGGCGCCAGCGGGGCCTGGAGCACAGCCAGAGAGAGAGTAAGCGGGTCGCCTCGGCATCCACCAAGGAGGAGCCATCCCCTAAGGTCATAGATCAGGAGGCAGCCAGCCGAGCCGAGGAAAAGCCAAAAGGCCGGACGGATAGCAAGGAGATGGACCAGTACACCTTTGTAGCCTGGAAGAAGGACGACAAGGGGAAGAAGGAAGCCAAAGCCACCACCCCTGCTCCTATACGCCCCAGCACCTTACCCCTGAACCCCCCTGAGCCAATGGCTAACAGGAACGGCCATGAGGTCCTGGGTCCAGGCAACCTGACTCGGTACAGCCAACAGGACGCTGTGAAGGAGAAGGCAGAGAAATGGAAGGAGGGGAAGATTGATGTACAACAACCAGAGAGTACCAGTCCTCCTGAGGCCCACAGCAAGGACAGGATAAAAAAATATTCACAGTACGACATTTCATATCCTTCTGATATCTACACTATATCATGTCATATCATTTTTTGATGTCATTGTTTTTGCAACATGAGGAAGGACTGATGATTCCCCCAGTTATGAGCATGAATTTCCCTCATCTCTGTATCGTACTTACTTTATTTCCAGGAGTGTTGGAAACTCGTCATCTTTTGATGCTATGTCCCCTGGATCGGCTGGTGCTATGTCAAACAGAGAGGTAACATGCATGTTGCTCTAGTATTATACCCACCATGTTGTGTGCCTTGCCTTTTCTTATTAACTGTTTTTTTTTCATGAAATATGAGGGCAGCACATCAGATCTGAACAGGCTGAAGCTAGCCAATCACATCCTTCCTGCAAGGCATCTGAATGGAAGCTCAAAGTGTCGTTGTGCTTTTCTGGCTAGGTCAGATCACGTTACCGTAAACGTGCCAAACACAAACGTCGGCTAGCTCGTAGACGCTCGCCTTTTAAGAAAAGTGCAGAAGTGGACTATTGGACCTGCTTCCCTTTGTCCCCTGTGGGCCCAAGCAGGCCCTTGCACTCAAAGTCCATGGATAAGGTATAATCACAAAGCTAGAGCACAGCTTGCCATCTCAGAGAAATTGAGCCCTGCCAGCCAAAGCAAGCCTGGTGCCTCCTCGCACACCTTTGGCTCTTTATCTCTGGACTCCATTTTCTGACCTTTTCTGCCATAGTGTTTAACCCCATCATCATACACTTCCTTAGATGTAACACAGAATATAATAAAGAGACTTAGGAGTGTATACACTTCAGGGTTGGTCAACTCCACAATGAATAACCTTTCTGGTCGACCGTCATGATTTAGCTGTTTCAGCAAGCCATGTGTGTCGTCATGGGCTATTTCACCCAGCAGTTAATCTTCTTTTATCAAATGTCATGTCCATGGCAGCAAAAAAAGAAGTAGTTGTAACGTAGCTACCATTTTACCAGGCTCTTACTGGAAGTGTGTTATTAGACAATGACTTTCCTGTGGATTCCTAACGCAACTCTCATTTTTCAATTGAATGATTCATTTGTTATTTAAATAACAAGTGGTCCTAGATTATTTGTGGACTCAATTTGGCTTTCCCCAAATCCACCACAAAAAAAGGTCAATGTGCTGATGGGAATAAACATTGGTGTATTTTTCAGGTAATAAAATGAGAACGTCATCCATAATTTGTGTATCAATTATGAGAAGTGGTGAACTTTTAAGGTAATTGTCGCCAAGATTGGGTGTTTCTGGAAGTTGTGTAGGTGGGGTTCTCATGGAAGTTTATTGGTTGCTATTTGGTTGGGGCCATTCTTGATTGCTGGAAATGTCATCTCTTTCCTATCACAACTGAAACAAATGATCTATCCCCATTGAGTTTCTAACAAGGCCTTATCTTCTCAAACTGTGCTTTTGAACACCTGCTCAATGGGAAGGGAATTGTGTAGTTTGATTCCTCACATTGTTCTTATTTTTTCTCCCTGTATCACCAGTCTCCTACAGAGGATGGGTCAAAGGGCAGCATGAAGAGGAGGACCCATGACACATCAGGCCACCAGGACACTGTCCATACTCATCCTTCCACCCCAGAGAAGTACGCTGCTTCAGGGAAACTAATGGGAGATATTGTACAGCAGGATGGGGAACAGAATAGTCTTGCCTTGATTCATGGCTGATTCCTTTTGGGTTGTGAAAAGAGACTGGGTTGTACCTAGAATTATTGGTTTTGTTTATTTGATGAGTCATAAGAGCTTTTGGCAGGTCACAGCATAAAACGGTTTGGGAACTAGTGGTGTAGATTAGAACCATACTTGGCCAATATTATGGTTTGATGCCTTGGGTTTTGGATGTCAAATCGCATACTTATGTCCTAAGGGTCTTCCGGATAACCCCAATGCTTGTGTGATGGAAAGAGGCTAATATAGTAACAGTGGAGGAGAACACTTCAGCAGACGATTTTGTCCACCCAGGCGGTCTGAGTCAGATGGCCCATGGGAAAACACTCTTTCTTGTGTAATCAAACTGTCCAGCTCCATGTGGCTTGCTGCACAAACTAGAGTTTCCCATATATAGCTATAGAGACAGATTATTGGATGGGATAAATTCCTTAACTTCATTTACTCTTTCATTAATTCACTTTTTTGAAAATGCTGTGCCATGACAAAGTTATTGGATTGGAAGATTGACTATTGCGCTTTGTTTTGATTTAGCTTTGGATTGTTACCATGGTTCTCAGTGAGCGGAGTTGTAAACCCTGAAAATATGTGGTGCTGGACTGTACCGATGAGAAAATGTAGTACTGTAGTCTTGCATACATAAACCCTCACAGGTCTGCCTCTTGATATTCACACTTCATAAAGATTCAACATTCACATCTCACACATCTGTTCACTAAAACAAAGCATGTTCTATCGAATTCTCATACATGGTGGCAGAAGTGATCTATGTCTGAACAATAGGTGCTCTTGTAATTGTTATACATGTTATTAGGATTAGATGCATTACTCAACTGTGCCTATTTACTATAGTGCAGTCTTGCGCCAAGAGTTAGTCAAACCCATTAAAAAAACATAATACACGTTAATAACCCATGTTAGACTTTGTGCATTTGCGTTGACTGAGTGCGGTTACAGTTTGATTATGCTGTAGACCCTCAGGGTTCCTGAGGAAGATCCTGAAGAAACGTCCCCATAAGGAGCCTCAGACCCCTGACGATGTAGAACTGACCATGGCCCAGGCCCTGATCGAACGAGGAGAAGGTAAGAGGCACCTGGTCGCAGCCTTGAGGGACACCAAATATGTGACCTGACCAGGAAAAACTCTGTCCGAGTTCTACAATAGGTTATACAATAAGGCTCACATTATTTGTGCTGATCTGGTCTGGAATTGTCAGTGGTTTTAATCATGTGAAGGTGCTGGAAAAGTGCAGTGATGTAGGTAGGGGTGATACAGGGTCAGCCACTTCCTGAACATGGGACCCAGAGAGAAGATCCAGGTGTTTGCTTTCAGGGTAAATAATGAGGCAAGTAGGATTAAGCTCTTATCAAAACAAGATAGTTTGGACCTTTCATGAATTTGGCTCTAGCCTCTTGCTATGGCAGTGCATGAGAGTTTGGTGTTTAAGAGTGGTAAAAAGGGATGTTATATCTACAGTGATATGAAGAACCCCGTAAATAAAACTAATTTGGAATGAAGTTAAAAGCTTTCATTTCATGGACAAAACAAAATATATTGAACAAAAATATAAACGCAACATGTAAAGTATTGGTCCCATGTTTCATGAGCTAAAATAAAAGATACCAGAAATGTTCCATACACACATATATTACTTCTCAAATGTTGAGGCCAAATTTGTTTACCTCCTTGTTTGTGGGCATTTCTCCTTTGCCAAGATAATCCATCCACCTGACAGATGTGGCATATCAAGAAGCTGATTAAACAGCATGATCATTACATAGGTGCTCCTTGTGCTGGGGACAAAAGTCACTCAAATGTGCCGTTTTGTCACACAACACAATGCCACAGATGTCTCAAGTTTTGAGCGAGTGCGCAATTGACGTGCTGTCTGTAGGAAAATCCACCAGAGCTGTTGTCAGAGAACTGAATGTTCCTTCATCTAACATAGCCCGCCTCAATATAGTTTTAGAGAATTTGGCAGTACTTCCAACTGGCCTCACAACCAGAGACTACGTATAACCACATCAGCCCAGGACCTACACATCCGGCTCCTACACCTGCATAATTGTCTGAGACCATCCACCCGAAATGCTGATGAAACTGAGGAGTATTTCTGTCTGTAATGAAGCCCTTTTGTGGGTAAAAAAAAAACGTATTCTGATTGGCTGGGCATATGCCCTCCCAGGCCCCCACCCAGTCATGTGAAATCCATAGATTAGGGCCTAATTAATTTATTGACTGATTTTCCTTATATGAACTGTACAGTGGCTTGCAAAATATATTCACCCCTCTTGGCATTTTTCCTACTTTGTTGCCTTACAACCGGGAAGTAAAATGGAATTAAAATTGGGGGGGGGGGGGGTGTTGTATCATTTGATTTACACAACATACCTACTACTTTGAGGATGCAAAATACTTTTTTGTGTGAAACAAACAAGAAATAAGACAAACAGACTAGAGCATTCCAAGACATGTAAATGTTTCCCTTTAAACATGAGTGTAAGCAGTATGCTTAGGGTCATTGTCCTACTGGAAAGTGAACCTACGTCCCAGTCTCAAATCTCTGGAAGACTGAAACAGGTTTCCCTCAAGAATTTCCCTGTATTTAGCGTCATCCTTCAATTCTGACCAGTTCCCCCTGATGGAAAACATCCCCACAGCATGATGCTGCCACCACCATGATTCACTGTGGGGATGGTATTCTCGGGGTGATGGGAGGTGTTGGGTTTGCGGCAGACGTAGCGTTTTCCTTGATGGCCAAAAAGCAACATTTTAGTCTCATCTGACCAGAGTACCTTTTTTCATTTGTTCGGGGAGTCTCCCACATGTCCCTTTTTGGCGAACGCCATATGTGTTCGCCAATGTCTTTTTCTGTCCACTCTTCCGTAAAGCCCAGCTCTGTGGAGTGTAGTGCTTTGTGGTCCTATGGACAGATACTCCAATCTCCGCTGTGGAGCTTTGCAGCTCCTGCAGGGTTTTCTTTGTTGCCGCTCTGATTAATGCCCTCCTAGCCTGGTCTGCGGGTTTTCGTGGGTGGCCCTCTCTTGGCAGGTTTGTTGTGGTGCTTAATAATAATTTATTTAATGGTGCTCCGTGGGATGTTCAAAGTTTCAGAACTTTTGTTTTATAACCCAACCCTGATCACTACTTCTCCACAACTTTGTCCCTGACCAGTTTGGAGAGTTCCTTGGTCTTCATGGTGCCGCTTAGTGGTGTTGCAGACTTTGGGTTTTTCAGAACAGGTGTGCGTACACACACGTGTGTGTGTGTGTCTATATATATATAGATATAGATATAGATATAGATAGATAGAGATATATAAACACACACACACACACACACAGTGCCTTGCGAAAGTATTCGGCCCCCTTGAACTTTGCGACCTTTTGCCACATTTCAGGCTTCAAACATAAAGATATAAAACTATTTTTTTGAAGAATCAACAACAAGTGGGACACAATCATGAAGTGGAATGACATTTATTGGATATTTCAAACTTTTTTAACAAATCAAAAACTGAAGAATTGGGCGTGCAAAATTATTCAGCCCCCTTAAGTTAATACTTTGTAGCACCAAAGTTCAAGGGGGCCGAATACTTTCGCAAGGCACTATATATATATTGCACACATGTTGACTGTATTTAACTAATAATGTGACTTCTGAAGATAATTGGTTACACCAGATCTTATTTAGGGACTTCATAGCAAAGGCATGAATACATATGCACGCACCACATTTCCGTTTTTGATTTTTTTTTGGAACAAGCTATTTTTTTTCCATTTCACTTCACCAATTTGGACTATTTTGTGTATGTCCATTACATGAAATCAAAATCAATTTAAATTGCAGTTTGTAATGCAACAAAATAGGAAAAACGCCAAGGGGGATGAATACTTTTGCAAGGCACTGTAACTCAGTGAAATTGTTAATTCTTACATGTTGCATTTATATTTTTGTTCACTATATATAAAATGCGCCCAGGTCCCATCAATCTACATTTTACAGCTTGTTGTACTTCCTAGTTTTAGAGCTTTGATGGCTGTCAGATTCTACAGAAAAGTTAGAAATCTTTATTCCAAGCACTGTTTGTTTTCAAATAATGTATTATGGTATTTGTACATATTGACAACACTGCTCTCTCTCTCTTCCACACAACACCACCTGTCACACATCCCTCTCCCACCCAGACCCGGCTAGTGGAGGTCGGGCGGTGAGCCGGAACCCCACCATCAAGATCAGCCGGGCCACACGGGTCTCAGAGCAGTGGAACGCCTCACTGGACCGGGAGATTACCAACTCCAACGAGCTCCGACATCTGGATGAGTTCCTGGGGAATCAGGTCGGACCGCTTTTCTGCTTCTTCATACAGCTAAGGCCTAACTGTTATGAGGGTTATTCTCCGTGACACACCTTGTGTAGTTTCCAGATGCATAGAGCTAAAATACACTTATTGTATGCTCCGATATTTTCAATTGACCACATGTTTAATCTCTCTGTAGGTGAATGACTTCCGCTCCAGGGGGAAGCAGTTGTCGGCAACCGAGCACATCTTCGTCACAGCCACCATGCAGTTCAGAGAGACCATCAAGGGAATGTACTCTCTCCCAGTATGTGGACACACACACTCACACACTATGGATTATGAATGGGTGATGCTTTATGCATTTCTGACTCTCTCTTTCTCTCCCGTGGTGGACAGAAACCCCACATTGGCTACAACGGTCTGATGCGTGGCTACCAGAACAAGGTGATCAGCCTGGCCGGAGACAAGCAGAAGGGTGAGGTGCAGCTGGTGGTCAACCTCTTTCAGTCTGTCCTGGACGGCTTCATACGGGGAGAGATCAAGAAGGAGGAGGCAGAACCAGCTAAGGTGAACTTGCTTATTTTGTCATAGGGCTATTATCAATGTTTTTTCTGCGTCAAAAAGAGGCTTGACTTAGGTGGTGGGTGTGATAGGGGGCGTGACAATCTACCCATCAGCGCGGCTGAACATTTTAAAGGCCACCATCTTGGTGGTGTAGGCATTTAAGGCAATTTCCTGCAATTCTTCACATTTTGCCATGGAGCGGAGAGAAAATTTTGCAGTTTTCAAGCTAATTTCCTGCATTTTGCTATGGCTAATGCTGTGTTCTTTTGCTCAAATAGAAAAACAAAATCAAAACCATTAGTCATCAAAACAATTTAAGGCTTTTGTAATGACCAGTGCCTCGCTGTATGATAAACACAGCATTGATTGATATATGGGTTAAATAAATTGGGTATTGATGTGTTTGTCTGTGTTTCAGCCTGATAAAACTCGGAAGAAGAGGCGCAAAAAATACAAGAGTGTAAGTACAAAGGATCCGCCCTAAAATCTTTCCACTTTGTTCTCAATATGGCACGAAACAGGTAACTGCCAAAATAAAGGAAACACCAACATAGTGTCTCAATAGGGCGTTAGGGCACCACGAGCCAGAACACCTTCAATGCACCTTGGCATAGATTCTACAAGTGTCTGGAACTCTATTGGAGGGATGCGACACCATTCTTCCATTTAAATGTGGTGTTTTGTTGACGGGAAAATGCTGTCTCAGGCACCACTTCAGAATCTCCCATAAGTGTTAAATTGGGTTGAGATCTGGTGACTGAGATGGCCATGGCAAATGGTTTACATTGTTTTCATGCTCATCAAACCATTCAGGGACCATTCGGGCCCCGTGGATGGGGGCATTGTCATCCTATAGGGGCATTGCCATGGTAGCCAAAACAATGGCCTGCCCAGAATTTTTATACATGACCCTAAGTGTGATATTAATTGCTTAATTAACTCAGGAACCAGACCTGTGTGGAAGCAACTGCTAATTTACTCAAGTGTTTCCATTATGTTTGGCAAGTACCTGTATGTATTCAAAGAAATTACTCTAAAGATTTATATCAATTGTCCTGTGGTTATGGTTTAGATGGAGAACCCTTTGGACCATGTGTTCAGCACGTACCAGGTTAACATCATGCAGTCCTGTGACCAGTGCAGCTCCTATATCTGGGGCATGGAGAAAGCCTGCATGTGTAGCTGTGAGTACCACACACACACAAATATTCAGACAATATTTAAGTAACAAGTACGACACTCCAAATGATTGATGTGAATGTTGAGAATAGTTTTTACATTCTTCTGAGCCCCACCGTGAACTCAAATGCTAAGATAATATTTGTATTCCTCCAGATTGCAAGATGGTGTGCCACAAGAAGTGCCTCTGCAAAATTGTCACAGACTGCTCCACGTTTTGTGTCAAAAAGGTAAACTTTTTAATCTCATTGTTAGACCATGATTTAGGTTGGCTGATGTCAAGTCAGGATTGGTCCCTATGTTACTCCTATGTGACTAAGCTGCCACTGATGGTTGACGTCTGTATGCAGAGTGATGAGGAGTCTGGGGGCCTGCACTTTGGGGTGCGAGTCTGTCTCCTGACCAGCGACAAAAACACTGTTCCCATGGTGCTGGAGATGATGCTGGAGCACGTGGAGATGAACGGCCTGTACACGGAGGGGATCTACCGCAAGTCTGGCTCTGCCAACCGCATGAAGGAGCTCCACCAGCTAATGGAGACTGGTAAGGACCAGCCATAGCATAAACAGTATAGCAGCGCTTTCAAGAGAGCTACAAAGATATTGAAGGCTAACACTTGAAGGGTTCTATGTAAGACGTACTTAACATGTAAGCACCAGCGTGTTTGTTTTAGTTCATAATGCCTAAAGATCTTATTTATGACGTAAGAATGCCTCTTCATGTTCCCATTCCATGACTTGTGTAATGGTTGATGTTGTGTGGCAGACCCCCACGCTGTGTGCCTGGAGGACTACCCCATCCACACAGTGACGGGGCTGGTCAAACAGTGGCTGAGGGAGCTGCCTGACCCCCTCATGACCTTCATTCATTACAATGACTTCCTTCGGGCCGTAGGTGAGTCCTGTTATAACGCTAGGTTTAGACAAAACTCTGCCCCGCTATAGACCATGGCCCTTCTCCAGGATTGAGAGAGATGGCTACTCTTTTCTTCTTCAGCCCCTATATCAGCTCATGTGGGTTATGCTCTCCTTTGTATATTCTACTGAGCTATTCTACTGCATGTTGAAATGTGGTGTAATATTGTCGAGTGCCATTGCGGTACATTTGTTGTTGATCCAAAATGTTGGTACTTTTCTCCTCCAGAACATCCTGAAAAGCAAGAACAGCTACATGCCATCTACAAAGTGTTGGAACAACTCCCCACCGCATGCTTCAACACCTTGGAAAGGCTCGTCTTCCATCTAGTCAGGTGCGATACTCATGGCCGGGGCTCTCGATTGGTTGAATAAAGGATTAATGACAAAAAACACCATGCTCAGTGTATGTTGCTGGACGAATACAATTTTGAAAGGACACATTTTTCCCCTCAAACATGAGTAACGTTTATTTCCTCTCCCAGAGTGTCTAAGGAGGAGTCTCACAACCGCATGTCTCCCAACTCCCTGGCCATCGTGTTTGCCCCCTGCATCCTCCGCTGTCCAGACAGCGCCGACCCGCTCATGAGCATGAGGGACGTGGCCAAGACCACCACGTAAGTCTCTCTCTGATCACTGCATAGACCGGAACCACTGTTACTTTATATATCTGGAACAAATGTTTAAATAATTTAAAATAAGCATCTACAATCCAAAATTAAATCTAGAATTGGCTTCCTATTTCGCAACAAAGCATCCTTCACTCATGCTGCCAAACGTACCCTCGTAAAACTGACTATCCTACCGATCCTTGACTCTGTCATTTACAAAATAGCCTCCAACACTCAGCAAATTGGATGCAGTCTATCACAGTGCCATCCGTTTTGTCACCAAAGCCCCAAATACTACCCACCACTGTGCCCTGTAAAATCAAATCAAATTGTATTTGTCACATACACATGGTTAGCAGATGTTAATGCGAGTGTAGCGAAATGCTTGTGCTTCCAGTTCCGACAATGCAGTAATAACCAACAAGTAATCTAACTAAAAATTCCAAAACTAATATCTTATACACAGTGTAAGGGGATAAAGAATATGTACATAAAGATATGAATGAGTGATGGTGCAGAGCAGCATAGGCAAGATACAGTAGATGGTATCGAGTACAGTATATACATATGAGATGAGTATGTAAACAAAGTGGCATAGTTAAAGTGGCTAGTGATACATGTATTACATAAGGATGCAGTAGATGATAGAGTACAGTATATACGTATACATATGAGATGAATAATGTAGGGTATGTAAACATTATATTAGGTAGCATTGTTTAAAGTGGCTAGTGATATATCCTTTCCCATCAATTCCCATTATTGTAGTGGCTGGAGTTGAGTCAGTGTGTTGGCAGCAGCCACTCAATGTTAGTGGTTGCTGTTTAACAGTCTGATGGCCTTGAGATAGAAGCTGTTTTTCAGTCTCTCGGTCCCAGCATTGATGCACCTGTACTGACCTCGCCTTCTGGATGATAGCGGGGTGAACAGGCAGTGGCTCGGGTGGTTGATGTCCTTGATGATCTTTATGGCCTTCCTGTAACATCGGGTGGTGTAGGTGTCCTGGAGAGCAGGTAGTTTGACCCCGGTGATACGTTGTGCAGACCTCACTACCCTCTGGAGAGCCTTACGGTTGTGGGCGGAGCAGTTGCCGTACCAGGCGGTGATGCAGCCCGCCAGGATGCTCTCGATTGTGCATCTGTAGACGTTTGTGAGTGTTTTTGGTGACCAGCCGAATTTCTTCAGCCTCCTGAGGTTTAAGAGGCGCTGCTGCGCCTTCTTCACGATGCTGTCTGTGTGAATGGACCAATTTAGTTTGATGTGTATGCCGAGGAACTTAAATCTTACTACCTTCTCCACTACTGTTCCATCGATGTGGATAGGGGGGTGTTCCCTCTGCTGTTTCCTGAAGTCCACAATCATCTCCTTAGTTTTGTTGACGTTGAGTGTGAGGTTATTGTCCTGACACCACACTCCGAGGGCCATCACCTCCTCCCTGTAGGCCGTCTCGTCGTTGTTGGTAATCAAGCCTACCACTGTTGTGTTGTCCGCAAACTTGATGATTGAGTTGGAGGCGTGCGTTGCCGCGCAGTCGTGGGTGAACAGGGAGTACAGGAGAGGGCTCAGAACGCACCCTTGTGGGGCCCCAGTGTTGAGGATTAGCGGGGAGGAGATGTTGTTACCTACCCTCACCACCTGGGGGCGGCCCGTCAGGAAGTCCAGTTCCCCAGTTGCACAGGGCGGGGTCGAGACCCAGGGTCTCGAGCTTGATGACGAGCTTGGAGGGTACTATGGTGTTAAATGCCGAGCTGTAGTCGATGTACAGCATTCTCACATAGGTATTCCTCTTGTCCAGATGGGTTAGGGCAGTGTGCAGTGTGGTTGAGATTGCGTCGTCTGTGGACCTATTTGGGCGGTAAGCAAATTGGAGTTGGTCTAGGGTGTCAGGTAGGGTGGAGGTGATATGGTCCTTGACTAGTCTCTCAAAGCACTTCATGATGACGGAAGTGAGTGCTACGGGGCGGTAGTCGTTTAGCTCAGTTACCTTAGCTGTCTTGGGAACAGGAACAATGGTGGCCCTCTTGAAGCATGTGGGAACAGCAGACTGGTTTAGGGATTGATTGAATATGTCCGTAAACACACCAGCCAGCTGGTCTGCGCATGCTCTGAGGGCGCGGCTGGGGATGCCGTCTGGGCCTGCAGCCTTGCGAGGGTTAACACGTTTAAATGTTTTACTCACCTCGGCTGCAGTGAAGGAGAGACCGCATGTTTCCGTTGCAGGCTGTGTCAGTGGCACTGTATTGTCCTCAAAGCGGGCAAAAAAGTTATTTAGTCTGCCTGGGAGCAAGACATCCTGGTCCGTGACTGGGCTGGATTTCTTCTTGTAGTCCGTGATTGACTGTAGACCCTGCCACATACCTCTTGTGTCTGAGCCGTTGAATTGAGATTCTACTTTGTCTCTATACTGACGCTTAGCTTGTTTGATAGCCTTACGGAGGGAATAGCTGCACTGTTTGTATTCGGTCATGTTACCAGTCACCTTGCTCTGATTAAAAGCAGTGGTTCGCGCTTTCAGTTTCACGCGAATGCTGCCATCAATCCACGGTTGCTGGTTAGGGAATGTTTTAATCGTTGCTATGGGAACGACATCTTCAACGCACGTTCTAATGAACTCGCACACCGAATCTGCATATTCGTCAATGTTGTTGCCTGACGCAATACGAAACATGTCCCAGTCCACGTGATGGAAGCAGTCTTGGAGTGTGGAATCAGCTTGGTCGGACCAGCGTTTGACAGACCTCAGCGTGGGAGCTTCTTGTTTTAGTTTCTGTCTGTAGGCAGGGATCACCAAAATGGAGTCGTGGTCAGCTTTTCCGAAAGGGGGGCGGGGCAGGGCCTTATATGCGTCGCGGAAGTTAGAATAACAGTGATCCAAGGTTTTGCCAGCCCTGGTGGCGCAATCGATATGCTGATACATTTTAGGGAGTCTTGTTTTCAGATTAACCTTGTTAAAATCCCCAGCAACAATGAATGCAGCCTCAGGATGTATGGATTCCAGTTTGCAAAGAGTCAAATAAAGTTCGTTCAGAGCCATCGATGTGTCTGCTTGGGGGGGAATATATACGGCTGTGATTATAATCGAAGAGAATTCTCTTGGTAGATAATGCGGTCTACATTTGATTGTGAGGAATTCTAAATCAGGTGAACAGAAGGATTTGAGTTCCTGTATGTTTCTGTGATCACACCACGTCTCGTTAGCCATAAGGCATACGCCCCCACCACTCTTCTTACCAGAAAGGTGTTTGTTTCTGTCGGAGCGATGTGTGGAGAAACCCGCTGGCTGCACCGCATCTGAGAGCGTCTCTCCAGTGAGCCATGTTTCCGTGAAGCAAAGAACGTTAGTCTCTGATGTCCCTCTGGAATGTTACCCTTGCTCGGATTTCATCAACCTTGTTGTCATTAGACTGGACATTGGCGAGAAGAATGCTAGGAAGTGGGGCACGATGTGCCCGTCTCCGTAGTCTGACCAGAAGACCGCCTCGTTTCCCTCTTTTACGAAGTCGTTTTTTTGGGTCGCCGGCTGGGATCCATTCCGTTGTCCTGGTTGAAAGGCAGAACACAGGATCCGCTTCGCGAAAGTCATATTCTTGGTCGTACTGATGGTGAGTTGACGCTGATCTTATATTCAGTAGTTCTTCTCGACTGTATGTAATGAAACCTAAGATGACCTGGGGTACTAATGTAAGAAATAACACGTAAAAAAACAAAAAACTGCATAGTTTCCTAGGAACGCGAAGCGAGGCGGCCATCTCTGTCGGCGCCGGAAGTTCTCATTGGCTGGCCCTCGCTTCATATTCATTGCCAAACCCACTGGCTCCAGGTCATCTTAGTCTTTGATGGGTGAAGCTCCGCCTTATCTCAGCTCACTGGTCACCATAGCAGCATCCACCCGTAGCACGCGCTCCAGCAGGTATATTTCACTGGTCACCCCCAAAGCCACTTCCTCCTTCAGCCGCCTTTCCTTCCAATTCTCTGCTGCCAATGACTGGAACAAACTGCAAAAATAACTGAAGCTGGAGACTCATATCTCCCTCACTAGCTTTAAGCACAAGCTGTCAGAGCAGCTCACAGATCACTGCAACTGTACATAGCCCATCTGTAAATAGTCCGTCCAACTACCTCATCCCCATCCTGTTATTTATTTTTGCTCCTTTGCACCCCAGTATCTCTACTTGCACACTCATCTTCTGCACATCAATAACTCCAGTGTTTAATTGCTATATTGTAATTATTTCGCCACTATGGCCTATTTATTGCCGTACCTCCCTTATCTTACCTCATTTGCACACACTGTATATAGACTTTTTCTATTGTATTATTGACTATATGTTTGTTTATTCCATGTGTAACTCTGTTTGTGTCGCACTGCTTTGCTTTATCTTGGCCAAGTTGCAGTTGTAAATGAACTAGCCTACCTGGTTCTCAACTAGCCTACCTAGTTAAATAAAGGTGAAATTAAAAAAAGGTGGCAAGAAATACAATAAGATAAATGGTCCATTTTAGAATGAATTTGATTGATCTCAACCCTCGTCTTTGCTGTTATCATCAAGTGATCATTTTGTTCAGGCAACTAGGTAGGACACTCTCTATGAAGAACAATGCAGTGCCTTTAACACAATATAATTGGATGACTAAGATGTAATGTCTTGTGTCCCAGGTGTGTGGAGATGCTGATCAACGAGCAGATCCGAAGCTACAACGAGAAGATGGAAGAGATTGAACAGCTGGAGTATGCCGAGGCTCTGGCCGTCAACCAGCTCAAACTCAAGAGGCAGAACACGGTACGCACAATGCTACATGCCTTGGTCTGTCTGAACAATACCCAGGGTTGGGGTCAATCTCATGTCAATTCAGGAAGTTAACTGACATTTCAATTTGTTTTTCTCAATGCCTCTCTGTGAGAAACATCTGGAATTGGAATTTCTGTTTACTTCCTGAGTTGAAATGGATTGACCCTGACACTTACCAGGTCCATAGACTCACTAGGCAAACCAACCATAGTCACGGACTTGATGTACTGTTGGGCAGTGTTCTACTGTCCCATGTCCACCATGGGTTACTGCTCATTGTTTTGTGGTTCTCCCTTTCTTCAGCTGCACTGGCATTTGCCCCTCAGGTTTTCTGCTCCGTACAAAGGAGTGGTGGTACGTATCCACTTAGCTCCAATTCTCCTGGTAGCTAGATGCAGTTTGCCATGTCCACCCGTCTGTGCATGACGTGTAGTAGTCGATGACCCTTCCCCTCCTTTTCATACTAACTGGAAGTATACAATATTGCAGTGGTCACCCAACTATGGTTTCGGAGAACTACAGGGCATGCAGGCTTTTGTTCCAGCCCAGTGTTTACACAACTAAGTCAACGAATGGTGGACCCGAGTAAAGACCAGGATCAGTAGAGTTGTTAGTGCTGCGCTGTAGCAAATGCCTGCGTACCTTACCTGCTCTTAGTAGCTCTCCGGGAACTTGTTAGACCCCTGTGATACTGCATATTTGTTTCAGTCCCCAGCGTCTGTGATGGGAAGGTTCTTCAGGGTGATGGTGTTGGGTTGGTGTTGTTGGTCTTTTCTACATAGGATTTTGTGTATGGTTTGACTTTTGTATGGTTGACTAGTATTTAAGTGACATTTCACTCTTGATCATAACTCACTTGTGCTTTGTGGAACATACATGATTCCACACAGCACAACCACGGTTTTAGAGGGATGGTTTGTGGATTCTTCCTGTTCACCGGTACCAAGCATTGGAACTCAGGGAAATGGGGAATGCTTGATGATATACTTTTTTCTCCTAGTGTAAAATAACCTTGTATCATATGACATGACTTCTGCTCAGATTTGCAGTCTCAAGCTGCGTTCAATAGTGCATCAAACCCTTCCCATCCGATACTGACGTTTTCCTACATGTTGTGTGGTTGAATAACATAGTGCCTGTTTCTCCCTACTGATCGTGACACAACCTCCTGCCTGCCTTAGGGTATCATGGTTCCCTGATACCTTATGCAACACTATGCATGATTAGTTAACACAGCCCCCCCCTAACTCCCACACCACCACCATTCCCCTCCATTCATTCATTCATTCATTCATTCATTCATCCTCTTAACCGGTGTGGTGTAGACTTGCCATTGCGATAGCCCAATCGTTGAGGTGTCCTGAATAACTGTGTGTTCTCTCCCAGGTGCATGAGAAAGAGTGCTCTGACCCGACTGTGGTCCCTGGGAACGATGTTCTGCTGGACTCTGATACGGAGGCTGAGAAGAACCTGATGGCGCGAATCAAGTCCATCAAACAGGAGAAGTAAGAACCGAGCAGAGCCTCTGAGTCACACCTACATTCACCACTGAATTCAGCACATTTTAATACTGTGATTTATACACTGGTTGTATTTATATCCAGTGGTTATATCTGATTGACATAGTTTTGGGTTGCGGAGATCCACCAACCCTTGGTTACTTTTATGACCCCTCTGTTCTCTCTCCCTTCCCCCTATTTTCCAGGGAGGAACTAGCCTACAGACTGCCAGAGCTGGAGCAGCCTGGTTCAGACCAGGAGAACCTGGATTCTGAGGCGTCGGTGAGCTCTGAGAGCCTGCTGGACGAGCGCTGCCACAACTCTGAGCCCGAAGGTCAGTATTAAAGGTACGGTCTCACCCCTCCCCCCCTTTCCTACCTATTCACACACGTGTTTCTCATCGGCCTACCCAGCCCCGTCTGTCCATGTTGTCTCTGATGTAGGTCTAGACAAGCTGTGGTGAAACTGGTGGTGCATTTAAAGAGGGTGGCGGAGGTCTGCTCTCTAGCAGGTTGGAGGCTCCCAGTTTCACAAGCAACGTTTTGTGTGTTTGCATGAGTGTCTGTGTGGCACGCAGAGATATTGACCGAACTAACATGGTGTTTATTTGTGGTGATATTGAGCCCTTTCAGGATGGCTGTTACTCTCAAACTCTGAGTGGATGATGCAGTTTTTTCCCCTCTTAACACTTGCTTTCTCATCCTCGTTCTCTCCTGCTGAATTAGGCCAAGCTGACCTTGCCCAGAGACCTAAGGCCCCAGGGGGCATTCCTCTCTCTGCAACCTAGTCTCCTCTGGCTCCACCTCCCGGCCACAACGCCATCGCCCCATCATCCTCGGCACGGTAAAGCTGCCGCCGGGCATCCGCTCGCAGCCTCCCGCTGCGGCCCTCAACCCCTCCTGCCAGCCGTGGCTTCAGCCTGATCATCAACAGCCCGCCCGACGCAAAGACGGCCCCCAGTCCCTGTACATCAGTCCAGACAAAGGCCTGTTTTCTTCTCCCACCTCCATCTCCTCCCTCTAGCTCCACACCACAAAGTCTCCAGGCCACCAGCAAGGCCCTCAGACGCTTCTCAGACCCCGACATCCCCTATAGTGACCCAGCTTGACACAGACAGGAGGCAGAATAGAACTCGATAAGGAACTGGATATCTATGCTGGGCCCCCCTCGGTCTTGAGGATACAGTATGGAGTCCTGTTATTGTCGCTGTTGCCATGGACACGGATCATGGATGTGTGTTTATATACTTGTGACTTATGCCTGGTAATAACAGGATGTGTCACCAAGCACTTTTTCTACACTTAATATATTGTTGTAGTTTTTTAAGAGACAAATTAAATCAAGTTTGCGCGGCCACATGGACTCTATGGACAAATGTTTTCTTTTTTAAATACTTCGTTTTCATGAGGAAAAACTGCAGGCAATTGCACATTTCCATTCCACGGTCTCCTTATGAGAAGACCCAAACAGTTTGCTCAATGTAAAGTCAATAGTGCCTTGATTTGCACATTGTCAGTGTACAAATTCGTTGGTAATTTCTACTTTTAATATTCGATGAGGGGGGTGGTATGTATCTTTGTATGATACTCTTGTGCTGATTCAAAGAAATTGTACCAACTGGAGACATGCTCGAACGAGGACCAAAACACTTGTGATCCAGTTATGGGGCCTTGAACAGCCTTCTCGTGGGGAATGGATTAACGCCACGTTCTTCCCTCTGCCACCATTTCCTCCCTGTATAGGAACTGCTTTCACTTGTCAAAGGGGAAATGGGAGCAGCACTAGCCACTTTCCTCCTGGATGAAAACCCGCTAAACCCTTGTCAAGGTCTGCATGCCATGTCTTATACATGGACCTTTTTTAGATTCTACTTTCTGTAACGTTTCTGCAGCTACAATACATATGGCTTCAGTCAACTGTACTGTACCTGCCACTATGTCAATCGGAGGGTCAGGATCACTATCGACTACAGAGGACCACCTCTTCAAAAGTTGTTTGACATGTAATACTAATGAGTGATTCCTCACGGAACCAGACCAAAAAAAACATGCTTTTGGGGGGTTTTCACGAAATGTAATCTATGGAATAGTCCTTTGGAGGAAGGATTGTCATATATTTGACACTTTGTATCTAAAAGCATAATTTGAGAAATAATGAATCAAAGTTGGCATATGTCATTTTGGACCTCACCTAGGCCTCCTTTTAAAGCTCCATGATGTTTCATCTGTAGATGTGAAAGTAAAGATTGTCATATGAAGCTCTACCTCTTGCTCTGTAATATGAGTAGTATTTTAATTTCAGACATTTTTTACATTAATTGATGAATATTGACAAATTGAATATTGAAAATATAGTTTTTTTTATTTGGCCTATTTATCAATATATTGTTGAACATACTTTAGTCTACGTGCATATCAAAGTTCAAGAGTGGGATCTCTGTTAAAGTTATGGCCCATTTTTATCCAGAGAAATTGACGTAGTAGGCATTGTAGCCAATCACAGCCCTCCTTTTACTTATATCATTGCACATTCTGAAAATCACCAGCAGGAATCCATTTTCACTTTCACTCTGTTGGTAATGCTTACAAATTGGATCATAACGCTAAAAGTAGCAGACACCCCAGTCTGGAACTTTGATATGCCCGCAGAGTGTATTATGTTCAACAATATGTATCGATAGCAATGATTCTCATCTATCGGACATAACACCTGAAACATCGCATTTTTAAAAATTCTTGCTCGTATGTTTTTTTAGACCTGTGAGCTATTGCTCTGGGTAGGAAATAGTCAATGTGTTAGCACAGGACGATAGCCTAGCTCCTTCTGCATCGCTAGAGCTATTGCTTGAGCTAATAGACGCTTGGGGGACCTGTATTATGAGTAATGCATTATCAAATGCCTCCTAGCTTGTAGAGGAGAACCAACACAATCGACCAAGCCATTGTTAATGTGTTCAAAATGTGAACCTGAACTGATCATTTTGGGGTTATTAGTAGGACCCCAGAGCAAAGCGTTAAAGCTTCATATGACACTAATTGTTGCTTTGTAGCATCTACAGATTCAACATTATGGAGTGTTAAAGGACTAAAGACAATGTCAGAAATATACCAGTAATACTTCTTCCAATGGATTATATTTTGTGAGGGGGGGGAGATGTCTGGGTTTTGTGAGGAATCACACTGTCCTTCTGACTGCTGTTTGATATGTTGTATATCTGTGCCTGCATACTGAGAGTGCCAATTCGGAATGTCTGGGATTGAATGTGAATTGAATGATGTGAGCTGTAATGAATATTAACAGGACAATACAGTACATGCTTGTATCCCATGATGTGGTCTTTTAATTTTTGGGATTTACCATTGATTCACCACTAGGCGGAGAAAAAATAAGAAACCAGTGTCGTGAATCTGGATGTTCATTATTGAGAGGTCAACCCATGTAGTGAGGCAGCTAATGATATAAGCATCCAATACAAGTAGCTCAAAAACAAAGGTGCTGTATGGTCTTCCTGATTTTTATACCAGTGTATGTAAGGAATCCTACTGGTGATTATTCTCTCTAAACTAAAAGCAGAATCTTGTATCACAAGACTGTGGCACATTTTGTTTTTGTCTGTCCTTACAGTATGAGGAAGTTAACTAAGATGACAACCGGTACTGTTAATCATTTACGCCAACGATAAAGGCTTGCACTCCCTTTTCCCCGTATTGCGCTGTCTATAGTTTCCAAAACACTGGCCACAGCAAACTTTGATACTAGCGTACGTGAGATTTCATAACTTTTATAAAACCATGACCAGCAAGAGTGCTGTTTTTGTAAATAAGTTTTTATTCAACACGATTACAAAACAATGCGCTTCTCCCTACTTTCACTCGCGCTGCAATGAATGAATAGCCAAGTGTAACGATAGCCCTGCATTTTATTATTTATTAGCATCTTGTTTGTTTTAATATCATGGAATATTTCAAAATCTCTGGTCATAGGAACAACATTTGTGCATGAGGCAGATGTGGAAGCGGTGCGACTTCAGTTAGAAGAGTTGTCCCCTCTGGAGGAAAGGAAAGAGAGACGAACTCTCTGCTGCTCTCTCCCTCCACTGAGACTAATGCAGTGTTCAAAACTGAGATCTCAGACTTAAACTTCAGTGCGTTCTAGACAACTGAAAAAATTTAGTTTTGAAAGATCATCCACTTCGGAATTCAAAGTTTGTAACTCGGGTATCTTTCTAGAGCTCCAACTTTCTGACCTGAAGATCACTGACGTAATTTGACAGTTTCTTTTGGAGTTCACTTTTGTCTTGAAAGCACCATGACCATCAGATGCAGTTACTATCAGCCCAGTAAAATAAAGACTATTTAAATTTATGCTCAGCTGTGCCTCAAGTGCTACACCAACTGATCTATTTTATCAAAGCTTGTTTTGAAATATATGGTCTGAGAAGAACAATATTGGCATGCCAGGCATATAGCCAATGGTGTGAATGTATTTGGCTACTGCACAAACATTCCTACAGAGCTGTTTTTATTGTTACATTTAAGTCATGTTTAAAAATGTAAAATAATGTAGATCTTGGCTTGCTTTTTGACTCAAAGGTTGGTGATCACTGTAAGACGTACCAACTGCTGTTTGGCTTCGAATGTAGAGAAAATGTACAAGATCTGACAAGGCCCCAAAAAAGATGCATTTAATACAATTGCACATGTATTGATGCACACATTGAGGGTGCTTTTATTTTGACCTATAGTCTCATCTGCTGCAGCAAAGGAACAGACTTGGGGGAGTGACAGTGGTGGGGAGCATTGTGCCAAAGGACATTACCACCACCACTCAAACAAGTCACAGTTCAAATTGTGGAAATCAAAACATTTGGGCGGAGTACATCTGAAAAAGAGGGTGTCAAAGCGTTTAACAGCTCAACTTCTACACTTAGACCATTCAGAGCAAGACTGTCACACTGCTGTAAGGTATCAACCCTGGCAGGCATTTTGAACCTTAACAAACCCATTCATGCGTTTCACCAAATAGTGAGCCAGGGAACATCTTAATGTGACAGCAGTGTGTATTTGGAAGAGCTCCAAACCTAGGGAGGGGTACATCATACAGCCCTACTGTAGAAGCTTGAGTAAATACTTAATTGAAGACAGATTTTACAATGGTCTTTAATTGTAAAATCATATGCAGTAGTATTGAGAAATGTACAAATCAGGTGACATAAGTACACTATGGCTAAAAGATTATCCATGTGTTGAGTCTGCATA
Source organism: Oncorhynchus masou masou (assembly GCF_036934945.1). Taxonomy (NCBI): domain Eukaryota; kingdom Metazoa; phylum Chordata; class Actinopteri; order Salmoniformes; family Salmonidae; genus Oncorhynchus; species Oncorhynchus masou. Next base: position 76,607,318 of record NC_088235.1, on the reverse strand, counting down.
AGTTACCAGGTGGCACTAGAGCAGGGCTCTCCAACCCTGGTCCTGGAGAGCTACCTTGCTGTGGGGTTTTGTTGTAACCAACCCTGGTCCTGGAGAGCTACCTTGCTGTGGGTTTTTGTTGTAACCAACCCTGGTCCTGCTAGTGGCTAACGCTAGACCCGGATGTTGCGTAGCTGGCAAAACAAGATTGTTTATATTAAAAGACCGCATTCTACAGTATGTTTCAGGAAGTGAAAGGCACAGGTTAATGTACTGCAAACTGATTTTATTGAGTTTGGTAATGGTCACATAATCAAACGAGGTCTTTCCCAAACAAAGCACATTCATTGAGTAGCAGGCAGATGCAGTATGTGATAGATTACACCGTCAGATGAGAGCTCCAACATGTGGGGTTGGTTCTCCTCAGAAAACCCTGATGTCACTTTTGATCAGAGAACAAGCCCGTTAATGAACTGAGTCGAGTTCAGCAACACCACATAGCTCAAAATAATCCTACCACAGCACTAGTTTATCATTCCATTAAAAATATAAACTGGCACTCCCTCACTGGCCAACTTTAAGACAAACTATGGGGGACAAAGCTTCCCCACGCTCCCTTTACTAGGCATACATTATCCATCTAGGCATACTGTCCAGACATTTCCAGAGCAAGACCATCTGGTTCATTAGTTCAAGTTAACTAAATGAAGCTGAAAGTAACTCAAATGTTTTTGCCTTACTCTAGTGTCCCGGATACCAGTTTAGATAGGTTCTTATTCAAATTCACAATGCCCTGTCAACACCCTCCAAACACAAGATAACAAAAATAATGCAAAAGCAGCCAAATGGATTAAAAAGTCCTTGGAAGTGCTCCTGATAAAAACAGCATCCAAAGAATCAATTTAGGAGTCATGTTTAAAGAGCAGGTTGTTCCCTGATGATGATTTCATCATTGTGTGCGTTGTCCTTAAGTGCCGCTCCGTCCCGCTGACGACAGACCACCTCTGGTCATGGCACGTCCTGAAGATATTACTTCTTTGGATGCTGCTCAAAATAAGGATGGAATAAATCAACAGGTGGAAACAACTGTGTGGGGTCAGGATATTCAGATCTGCTACAGATGTGTGGGGCAAAAATATTCCAGGGATAATTATCAGTTGACCAGGACCCATTTATTTTATTTTTTTATTTTACCTTTATTTAACCAGGCAAGTCAGTTAAGAACACATTCTTATTTTCAATGACTGCCTGGGAACAGTGGGTTAACTTGTCTGGACTTGGCATAGATACTGTACTTTGCGCTGGGCAGAAATCTGTGGTTCTTGGTGTTAGGCTAGCTGAATTTCGAGACCTGTTTTTAGGGAGTGTAGTATACTTACAGCGGCGTTCAGGGCTTGTTCCAGGTCCTCGATGATGTCCTGCTCGTCCTCCAGCCCCACAGACAGGCGGACCATTGTGTCGCTGATCCCAAGGGCCGCCCTATCACACTCAGGAACCGACGCATGGGTCATTATCGCCCTGAGAGAGGGAACGAAGAGGGTAATAAATAGCTCACTATTCAAACAAAAGTGCATCTCTGATTTAAAGGCCAAGTTATGCAGGGGTGTGTATAATGTTGTGCCTCAATTAGAGTATCTTGAAAGCACTTAAAGACTATTGAACAGGTATGATCAATAGTCATGATAAAGAGGCCGTCGGCGCTCTTTTAAAAAAGGTCCTTACTACTGAAAAGTGTCTGTTCCAGGTGCATAGGAGTCAAAATCAGAATACTGGAAGGAGACCCGCACACTGTCAAAGGGTATAGATACAAAACTGAGGCTTGAATGCCAAATACATTTACATCCTTTAGGAGACACTCTTATCCAGAGCGACTTAGTGAATTCATTTTTATTGGGGTGTCAGGACAGAAGAGCTTTGACTGAGCTTAACCTGTGGGGAGTTATTCACAAATACGGTTTAATATGTAAGATGGCAAAATAATTGAATATTATATTATTCGTGCCCTGGTCCTGTAAGAGCTCTCACTTCCCACGAGCCGGGTTGTGACAACTCACTGTCTGATTGAAGTTGGTTCAAAATAAATACAATTATCTTAACCACTGCTGCCCCCTTATGGCATTGTTAAAAGTTAAGCAATTAAAATACTGAACATTTTCATACCACAGCATATTAATTGGTTCAGCTGAAACATTGTAATTAACAAGACTAGTGGAATAGTGAATGAATCGTAATATTGTAGCAGTTTAATGTTAAGGTTTATTGATGATATTTGGGTATACTTACGGATGCTCTGCCAAGCTTTCATAACCACCGAGGCTCTCGGCAAGTGCAAATAACTTGAAATAAAAACAGGACAATGTTATTGCAGTATCCATCTGTGATTGAATCAACACATACTGTAGTAAAATACAATGATGCCCGATTCATACTATAGAGCCGATCTGTGCAGTCACTTCCAGCAACTACATTGTATGCATAACCATATCAGCCCAGTACAGCTCGTCTTGGCATTGTCGTGTCAATCACACAATTTTGTAAATACCTTTAAGTTGCTGAGGAACATGGTGGCGTTCTCCAGTTTTCCCTTTATGTAGAAGGTGATCATCCCTGGGCAGCCTGTGCACTGTTTCTTCATCAGCTCGTGCTGGGGGTGGGAGGGCAAGCCTGTAGAGTGGAGAGGGAATAAGAGGAAAACCAATCGGTCAACTGTTAGATTCAGTGACCACAAGGTGCGGTCCATTTCAATCAGAAAATATGAGGGTAACTGGAGATGCATGTGCTGTGTGACTGAACTGTGTTTATACTGGCCCAGGGAATTACCAGAGTGACTACATTGATATGTTATATCATACAGAAAGCAGGTCATGTCAAAATATGTTACATGTGTTTTATACAACATACAGAAATACTAGTTTGATATCCATGGACCCCACCTGGGAAGATGACTCGGTCCACCCTGGGGTCGGCCTCCAGGAACTTGGCCGCTGCCAGGGCGTTCTTGAAGTGCTGCCTCATGCGCAGGTGCAGGGTTTTCAGGCCGCGGTTACACAGGTAGCAGTCAAAGGGGGACGGTACCGCTCCGAGGGCTTTAGGATCAGGATTAAGGCACAATAAGGAAGAACAAAGTCTTAGCAAACCTACCAATCAGCCCCTCAGACAAACAACCAACAAGAGTGCTACACAAAGCCTTCTTTATCGGCGGTTTAGAATTGGTGGAAAGCCCTGGCATCACGAGCATGTGCGGATGTTTGATGAGCCAAAGTAGGTCACAAGAGTTGAGTAACTGCGATGATGATTGCTTCAAATCATAGTAGGGTAAAAATGTGATGGTTTATCACCTAAACATACATGTCTTTTTGCCAGTTGCTATTCATTCATCTCTCACCGTTCTGTAGAAACCTCAGTCGGTCGTACAGGTCCTCCCGATTCACAGACACCAGGCCCATTACAACGTCACTGTGACCTGTCAATCAAATATTTAAACTCATTTGATCAAACCCAATGGGAATTCTCTTCAGTCAACATCAATGTACAAACTGTGTACCTACCATTCATGTACTTAGTAGCTGAATACATGCATATGTCCGCGCCGAGGGCCAGTGGGCGCTAAAGAGCAAGAGACAAGCAGAGTACATTTGGGTTAATCAATGACTTGGTTTGAGCCGGTCTATGAGGAGAGGAAATGACTGGGTGTGTCAGGAAACTTAAGAGAGCGTGAAATGAAGGGACATCCACTTCAGATCATTAATCTCCAATGGCCACTGGGCTGAATGTAGCAATGCATAAAACAATACAGTACCTGTCAAAAGTTTGGAAAACATCCACTCATTAACAGGTTATTTATTTTTACTATTTTCTACATTGTAACAAACTATTAAATCACACATATGGAATCATGTAACCAAAAAAAACAAAGTTAAACAAGTCAAAATATATTTTATATTTGAGATTCTTCAAAGTAGCTACCCTTTGCCTTTGCCATCTTTGCACACTCTTGGCATTCTCTCAACCAGCTTCACCTGTAATACTTTTCCAACAGTCTTGAACGAGTTTCCACATGTGCTGAGCACTTGTTGGCTGCTTCACTCTACAGTCCAACTCATCCCAAACCATCTCAATTGGGTGGAGGCCAGGTCATCTGATGCAGAACTCCACTCTCCTTCTTGGTCAAATAGCCCTTACACAGCCTGGAGGTGTGTTGGGTCATTGTCCTGTTGTAAAACAAATTAGTCCCACTAAGCACAAACCAGATGGGATAGTGTTTTGCTGCAGAATGCTGTGGTAGCCATGCTGGTTAAGTGTGCGTTGAATTCTAAATAAATAACCGACAGTGTCACCAGCAAAGCACCCCCACACCACCACCTCCATGCTTCACAGTGGGAACCACACATGCGGAGATCATCCGCTCAACTACTCAGTCTCACAAAAGACATGGAAACCAAATATTAAAAATTTAGACAATTACACCAGTTTAATGTCCATTGCTCAAGTTTCTTGGCTCAAGCAAGTCTCATGTCCTTTAGTAGTGGTTTATTTGCAACAATTCCACCCTGAAGGCCTGCTTCACGCAGTCTCCTCTGAACAGTTGATGTCGAGACGTGTCTGTTACTTCAACTCGGAAGCATTTATTTGGGCTGCAAATCCTGTGGCGGCCGTCATGAGCTCCATCTTCATCATAGCGCTTGATGGTTTTTGCGACTGCACTTGAAGTTCTTGAAATTTTCCAGATTGACTGACCTTCGTGTCTTTAAAGTAATGATGGACTATTGTTTCTCATTGCTTATTTGAGCTATTCTTGCCAAAATATAGTCTTTTACCACCCCTACCTTGTCACAACTGATTGGCTAAAACGCATTAAGGAAAGAAATTCCACAAATTAACAAGGCACACCTTTTAACTGAAATGCATTCCAGGAGAATACCTCCGAGTGTGCAAAGCTGTCATCAAGGCAAAGGGTGGCTACTTTGAAGAACCTAAAACATATGTTTAACACCTTTTTGGTTACTACATGATTCCATGTATTATTTCATAGTTTGTAGAAAATTTCATACAATGTAGAAAATAAAGAAAAACCCCGGAATGACTAAGTGTGTCCAAACTTTTGACTGGTACTGTATTAACAAACCTGGAAGTAGGCTGACATGAAAGTGTTGTCCACAACCACCACGGTATCAATGTTGTGTTGGTGGACCACATCTGCACAGGCCTGGATATCCACTACTTTCATGGTGGGGTTGGTGGGGGTCTCGATCCATACCAACTACATAGAGAAAATAAAAGAGCATATTGGTTTTTAAATAGAAGTTCAACAGGTGTTTGGGTTTCATAGTTTGGCTCCCAACCAAAAACTCGCAGCTATAACATGTAGGTCATAAACTATAGTCATGTAGGGACTGGAGAGACAAGTCACAGGGAGAGTGAAGCGCCTCTTATTGAATTCTCAAATGGAGTCCGATGACTCACGGCAAAGCTCAGGGTGGAGCACTGAACATAAAGAACAAAAGGGGGAAAAAATAGCGTTGATGCTGGATGACGTCTATTCTTGTACAAATAAGAAACCTGAAACCTGGGTTGATTTAGGTAAAAAAATAAATAGTGAAATAAGGTCATTAAGTAGACTTAGAATTCCACTCACTTTTGTGTTTGGCTTAAGAGCAGCCTGGAGCAACTCGATTTTGGTGCAATCTGCAAAGGACACAACCAAGCCAACTTCTGCAGCAATCTTTCGGAAATAACGATTGGTACCTGGAGAGAAAATCATAATCTATTACTGCTTCATGGTCATATGCATCAAATATAAAAACTTAGATGTGTGTGGTCTTTCACCCACAACGTTGTCTACCATTTCAGTGGTTCTCTAGACAGTTTTAGACACTGTGGGCCATGTCTTACCTCCATACACATCGTTCATGCAGACAATGCCATCTCCAGCTTTCAGCATGTGAGAGATGGTCATAGTCGCAGCCAGCCCAGAGGCAAGAGCAAGACCTACACAGGAAATGCAGTTAACGACAGTTCAAAGAACACATTATCGTCACGAGGCTAGTTAAGTCTATTTTCGACCTTTTAGACTATACATTCTCTAACTTGTTCAATTGGATTAGATACAAATTCACGAGGTAATGGTGTCTGACATGAACACATACAGTGTTTTGCTCCATCCAGAGCAGCAACAGCTTTCTCCAGGCAGTTTCTGGTCGGGTTTCCACTCCGACTGTACTCAAAACCCTGATGAGAAGATACATTTACATGTAGAGAGCACACATTTGCCACAGCTTCTATAGATAAACAGATGCTGGTACTGATGATCACCTGGTCATTAATGATTCGGTAAAATCGAATAAATTGTTCACTCTCACTTTTCAATATTCGTCACAAAAAAAAAAAGCTAATTTCCCATCACTGTCAGAGGTTGCGCAGACAACATTCTGACTGTGTAATAAAACGGGTAACGTATGTGCTAGGCAGGGAAAGACTAGCAACCATACTTTCATATATAAGAATATTAACATCAACATTTTCCCTGAAAATTCGTTGAACGGGACCGGTTCAGTATACCGGATTGGTATAAAGACACCCCATACGGAACTAACAGCCTTCGATACCAAACACCAAGGTTATTGCATCAGGCAACTTACAGCATGATCTCCAGGTTTATACTGCTTGAACGTGGTGGACAGAGAAATAGGTGGTACTACGGCCATAGATTTCCATTGCTCCGGTTCTTGCCCAACGTGGATCGCCTCTGTTGCGAAAGATTTGAACTGCGGGTGGAAACCGGTGGACAAGTCGTTTTGATGGTGTGAAGAAGCCATGTGTTACAAATCCAGTCCGGTTCCCTGAGAGTGATGTGTCGCTATGTTTTACCGTTGAATACTCTCAATGAAAAGTAAATTGTGAATTTAACGGCGACGTGTAACGCCCAAATCCCTTTCTAACCCAATCACCACTTCTCTACAAGGGGAGGATGGCACCGATTGGTATTTCAGTGACTTCCCGTAACCCGAGTTAGCTTGTGGCTTGTATGCTCTGCTTGCGTGCAAGGTTTATTTTTCCACAGCAATTATGGTATGATGCATGGTTTAAGCCAATAGGAGGAAGAGTATGCGACATTATATATTTACATGCGCGCCGGGGCGGACTGGCTATCTGGCATTTTGGTGGGCTAGTCCATTTTTAGCCCAGTGGGCCTGTCCAACTTGTTTTTTTAAAGCAAAATTTGGCAAAAAAATGGCACGGTTTTGGAGCCTTGGGGGGGCCTCAAGGGAAGGGAATGGGCCGGTGTGGGGGCCTCAAGGGAAGGGAAAAATGGGCCGGTGTGTTTGCAATGCCAATGCAGTTTTCTGGTCCCAGTCCGCCCATGATTACATACAAATCATATTTTTTTGTTTTTAGTTTCAAAGTAATCTAAGACACATTTATACCACTAATTTGTTGAAGACAGTTTAGTGTATTTTTTCCACATTCATAAACATATACACAGAGTTATTATAACATTTGTATTTTTCTTCTTAGTACATAATAATGTAAATGTTGTAAAACAACAACAATAACACTCCCATTGATGCTACGGAGGAGAGTGAAGTTATTGCTGTGATAAAAAGCAGTACACTTTTTCTCTATCACACTATTTCAAGTCCTGTGCCACAGGGGGAGCTGGTGTGCTTATGTTGTTGAGTGTTTCAGGCAGAAGACAGTTTGACTGTAAAGTAAAATTTAAATTTAGAGTTGATAGATCGACAGTCCTTCTAGGGTCTTACTCTATAACCACAGACTATGCACCTGGCAGAATATTTATTTACCAGAGTTATACAGTGGTGTAAAAATACTTTAAAGTACTACTTAAGTAGTTTTTTTTGGTATCTGTACTTTACTATTTATATTTTTGGCAACTTTTACTTTTACTTCACTACATTCCTAAATAAAATAATGTACTTTTTACTCCATACATTTTCTCTGACACCCAAAAGTGCTTGTTACATTTTGACAGGAAAATGGTCCAATTCACACACTTATCAAGAGAACATCCCTGGTCATCCCTACCTCCTCTGATCTGGCGGACTTACGAAACACAAATACATTGTTTGTAAATGATGTCTGAGTGTTGGAGCGTGCCCCTGGCTATCCATCAATAAAAAAAAAAACGTATCTCTTTTACAATTCAGAAGGATGGCGTGATGGCGTCTCCGCTGCTCCAGTGCTGCTCCGGGTGCTGCTCCGGTGTTGCTCCGGTGCTGCTCCAGTGCTAACACAGTTGTACAATTCAGAAAGACTATTTTGAGATAGTCAAATCTGGCACAGAGGTATATGTATGCAAAATGGAGAGACGGCGCCACCACAGATTTGGCCCTTGGGGGCCGTAGACGCCGTGTTACAAAAGGCCTTTGACCCCAATAACCAGCTTCCTGAGGTAGTCACCTGGAATGCATTTCAATTAACAGGTGTGCCTTGTTAAAAGTACATTTGTGGAATTTATTTTCTTCTTAATGCATTTGAGCTAATCAGTTGTGTTGTGACAAGGTAGGGTTGGTATATATGAAGATAGCCCTATATGGTAAAAGACAAAGTCCATATTAGGGCAAGAACAGCTCAAATAAGCAAAGAGTGTCACGCCCTGGTCGAAATATATTATGTTTATCTTCATTTATTTGGTCGGGCCAGGGTGTGACATGGGTTATTGTGGTGTGTTTTTGTCTTGGGGTTTTGTGGGGTGTCTAGCGTAGTCTATAGCTGCCTGAAGTGGTTCTCAATCAGAGTCAGGTGATTATCGTTGTCTCTGATTGGGAACCATATTTAGGCAGCCATATTCTTTGAGTGTTTCGTGGGTGATTGTTCCTGTCTCTGTGTTTATATTCACCAGATAGGCTGTATAGTTTTTTCACGTTTCCGTCTGTTGTTTTGTACATTTCAGTTATTTCATATCTAGTCTATTTTCATCAATAAACATGAGTAAACACCACGCTGCATTTTGGTCCGCTCCTCCTTCAACAGAAGAACGTCGTTACAAAGAGAAATGACAGTCCATCATTACTGACAAGAAGGTCAATCAATACAGAATATTTCAAAAACTTTGAAAGTTTCTTCAAGTGCAGTCACAAAAACCATTACGCTCTACAATGAAACTGGCTCTCATGAGGACCACCACAGGAAAGGAAGACCCAGAGTTACCTCTGCTGCAGAGGATAAGTTCATTAGAGTTACCAGCCTCAGATTGCAGCACAAATAAATGCTTCACAGAGTTCAAGTAACAGACACATCTCAACATCAACTGTTCAGAGGAGATTGCGTGAATCAGGCTTTCATGGTCGAATTGCTGCAAAGAAACCACTACTAAAGGACACCAATAATAATAAGAGATTGCTTGGGCCAAAAAACACGAGCAATGGACATTAGACTGATGGAAATCTGTCCTTTGGTCTGATGAGTCCAAATTTGAAATGTTTGGTTCCAATTGACGTGCCTTTGTGAGACGCATGTGTGGTTCCCACTGCAGAAAAGCATTCCTCATGAAGCTGGTTGAGACAATGCCAAGAGTGTGCAAAGACAAGGCAAAGGGTGGCTACTTTGAAGAATCTAAAATATATTTTGTTTGTTTAACACTTTTTTGGTTACTACATGATTCCATATATGTTATTTCATAGTTTTGATGTCTTCACTATTATTCTACAATGTAGTAAATAGTAAAAAATAAAGAAAAACCCTTGAATGAATAGGTGAGCCCAAACTTTTCACTGGTTCACTGAGTGTACAAAACATTAACATCACTAGCTCTTTCCATGACAGACTAACAAGGTCAATCCAGGTGATCCCTTATTGATGTCACTTGTTAAATCCATTCCAATCAGTGTAGATAAAGGGAAGGAGACAGGTAAAAAAATATATATTTTTAAGCCTTAAGACTATTGAGACATGGATTGTGTACATGTACCACTCAGAAGGTGAATCGGCAAGGCAAAATATTTAAGTGTCTTTGAACGGGGTATGGTAGTAGGTGCCAGGTGCACCACTTTGTGTCAAGAACTGCAAGCTGCTGGGTTTTTCACACTCAACAGATTCCCGTGTGTATCAAGAATGGTCCACCACCCAAACTCAATATTCCCAAGATCTGTGCCTCGACACAATCCTGTATCGGAGCTCCATAGACAATTCCTTCGATCTCATTGCTTGGTTTTTGCTCGGACATGCACTGTCAACTGTGGGACCTTATGTAGACAGGTGTGTGCCTTTCCAAATCATGTCCAATTATCACGTTTCAGGTATGACCCAGATGCAGACAGTGTTGAAGAAACAAAAGTTTATTTTGAATACAGGGGCAGGCAAATGACAGGTCAAAGGCAGGCAGAGGGCAGTAATCCAGAGAAGGTGCCAAGGGACCAGAATGGCAGGCAGTCTCAGGGCAGGCAGAAGGGTCAAAACCGGGAGGACTAGGAAACAGGAGCAACAAACAGACAGGAGCATGGGGACAAACGCTGGAAGGTTTCACTAAATGAACTGGCAACAGATAAACAGAGAACACAGGTATAATTACACAGGGGATAACGGGGAAGATGGGCAACACCTGGAGGGGGGTGGAGACAAGCACAAAGACAGGTGAAACAGATCGGGGTGTTACAGTACCACCCCTCTAGGGGCGCCACCTGGCAACCTACCTGGGTGCATACCTGGTGCCGGTGTTGGAAATCTGCAATGAGGCCTGGGTCCAGAAAGGTACTGGAACCTCCTTGCCCCAAGGTTGAACCAACAGGAGACAAAGGGCTGTGGGACATGAGTTTAACTCTGGACACATGAAAGGTGGGAAGTATATGAAGAGTACGGGGCAACAGAAGATGAACAGCAGAGGGGCTAATGATTTTGGAGATGGGAAATGGGCCGGTAAACCAGGGGAAGAGTTTGAGGGATTCCACCCGGAAGGGCAGATAATTAGCTATAGAGCCACCACAGAATTGCCCCCTGGGGGGTCATGGCAGACATTGAGTAGTCTCAAGGTCCTGGTTGGCTCGCTCCGACTGGCCGTTGGACTGGGGGTGGAACCCGGAGGACAGGCTAGCCAACAACCCAATGAGGGTGCAGAACGCCTTCCAGAACCGGGACTAGAACTGAGGACCCCGGTCGGAGACCATGTCGGCTGGCAGTCCATTGATCCGGAAGACGTGCTGCACCATGGGCTAGGCCATCGCTTTGGCAGAGGGTAACTTGGGAAGAGGAATGAAGTGGAAAACCGATCCACAACGGTCAAGGTGGCGGTGACAAAGTCCAGGGATGGTGAAGGACAGGCAGAGGTTGGAAGAATCCAGCCGGAGCTTGCTGAGGAGTCTTGTTCTGTGCACAGACCGTGCAAGCGGCAACAAATGCGGAGACGTAGTTTGGCTGGGAATGCTGCGCCTCCCGCACATGGTTCCCTATTCCCCAGCTGAGTGCCATCGCCAGTCAAGAAGCGGGAAGGATGGTCTCAGGTTCCGGGGTAGTAGTCGTGGGGCTATAGCGGTGTAATAGTGCATCCGGCTTGACATTCTTGGATCCTGGCCGATAGGGGAGGGAGAAGTTGAACCGGATGAACAGTAGGTTCCACCTAGCCTGCCTGGAATTGAGGCGCTTAGTGGTGCAGAGATATTCCAGGTTCTTGTGGTTGGTCCACACAATGAATGGATGTTCTGCCCCCTCCAGCCAGTTACTCCACTTCTCCAATGCCATCTTCACCGCAAGAAGCTCACGATTCCCCACATCGTATTTCCTCTCCATGGCTTTGAGGCGGTGGGAAAAGAAGGTGCAGGGATGCAACTTGAGGTCCAGGGCAGACCGCTGGGACAGAACAGCCCCCACTCCGACTTCCGAAGCATCGGTCTCCACTACAAACTGGCGGGACGGGTCAGGATGAACCAAGATGAGAGCTGTGGTGAAGCGGTGTTTGAGATCCCGGAACGCCCAGTCAGAAGCTGGGGACCACATTAACGGAACCTTGGGAGAGGTGTGTGCAGACAGGGGGAAAGCCAGTGTGCTGTAGCCCCAGATAAAGCAGTGATAAAAGTTGGCGAAACCCAGGAAACGCTGCAGCTGTACTCTGGACGTAGGCTTGGGCCAATCCACCACCACTCTTACCTTCCCGGGATCCATCTGTACACTCCCTGGAGTGATGATGTAACCCAGAAAAGGGTTGGTGGAGTGATGGAGTTTGCACTTCTCTGCTTTTACAAAAAAAATGGTTCTTCAGGAGGCATTGGAGAATCTGTCGGAGCGCATGTTCTTGGGTGGAGCGAGAGAAGACGAGGGTGTCATCGAGGTAGATGAAGACGAACCGGTTCAACATGTCACGGAGAACATCATTAAACTTTTTATGGCTGCAGTCCCTGTACAAATCGGTCCATGTATACCCAAAATGTCCATTTATGTAGACCGTCAGATCCAGGAAAAAACTCAGTTTCAAAACGCAACGTCATTTTTTTTAATTAAAAAAGTTGTCTGTAAACTTTGACAAAACACTTCAAACTACTTTTGTAATCCAACTTTAGGTATTAGTAAACGGTAATAATCGATCAAATTGATCACGGAGCGATCTGTATTCAATAGTAGCAAGTCAACAAATCATGGACGATTTTCTCTCTTCCATAACTTCCACCGGTGGACTCGATGTCAGGAAGTGCCTATTTCTCATTACACCAAGGATTAACTTCAACCCAATTTCCAACACTGGCGACATCGTGCGGAAGCTGTAGGAACTGTAAACTGGACCCTATCTATTTTCTCTTGCCATAGACAATAAAGAGACTGGCGGAGTGATATTTTTTGTGTGTTTTTTTGTGAACAGATTTCCTTGGGGTTTTGTCTGCAACAGACGTTCTGTTATAGTCACAGACATGATTTAACCAGTTATAGAAACTTCAGAGTGTTTTCTATCCACACATACTAATCATATGCATATACTATATTCCTGGCATGAGTAGCAAGACGTTGAAATTTTGCGTGATTTTTAACAAAAAGCTGAAACAATTCACACGCTCCTTAACAGGTTTTAACCAGAGCCTGGAACACAGCAGGGCCGTTGGTAAGGCCAAAGGGCATGACCAGGTTCTCGTAGTAGCAGCTGGCCGTGTTGAAGGCTGTCTTCCACTTGTCCCCTTTCCGTATCCGCACCAAGTGGTAGGTGTTCCGTAGGCCCAGCTTGGATAACACGGTGGCCCCCTGGAGCGGCTCGAAGGCCGAGGAGATGAGAGGTAGCGGTTAGCGACTCTTCACCGTGATGTCGTTGAGACATCGGTAGTTGATGCACTGGCGCAGCGATTTGTCCTTCTCCACAAAGAACACTGCACCGGCAGAAGGACGGATGAACCTAGCAACTAGGGAGTCCTCTATGTAGGTCTCCATAGCCTTGGTCTCTGGACCCAACAGAGAGTACAGTTGTCCCCGTAGCGGAGTGAAGCCTGGAAGTAGAATAATCCTGTAGTCATATGGTTGGTGTGGCGGCAGCGAAGTGGTCTGGGCCTTACAGAACACCTCCCGGAGGTCTTGGTACTCTGTGGGAATGGTGGAGAGGTCCGGGGCAACTCCTGAGGCCCCAGGAAGATGTCCCGGGGCAGGCTGCACTAACTTCAGGCAATGGGCGTGGCAGAACGGGCTCCAGCCCATGATAGCACCGGCAGACCAGTGAATAAGGGATTGTGTCGCTGGAGCAAGGAGAATCCCAATACCACGTGAACCTGAGGAGACTTAAAGAGCAGGAGCTGGATCGTCTTGCTGTGGTTCCCTGACACACGTAGATTGATGGGTGGTAATTGTGGGTGACCTGGCCTATAGAGCGCCCGTCCAGTGTTCTAATGTCCAGGGTAGCGTCCATAAAGCGCTCATCGGCCCCAGAGTCAATGAGTACCCGGAGAGATTGCAACTGGTTCCCCCACAGCAACATGGCATGAAAAGGGAGAGGAAGGGGAGAGGGAAAATTCTCCGTATGGCCCACCAGAGTACCCGTTCCTACCAGTGAGCCTGGTCTTTTAGTGGACAGGTGGAGACAAAATGACCAGTAGTCCTGCAATACAGATAGCTCTTAGTGTGAATCCTGTATAGCCGTTCAGCTGGAGACAGCCTAGCTCTGCCTAGTTGCATGGGTTTGGGGAAGAGGTGGATCAGCAGTCTTTGTCTCCCGGGGAAACTCGGAAAGCCTTGGGTTCTCTTGGCAACGGAGCCATCGGGGACTTCCAGGATACCTTAGAGGCGAGGTGGAATCCTTGAATGGGCGAGTGAAATCGAATCTCATTCCTTCATTCTCGTAGTTGCCCATTGATCTGAATGGTCAAGGCGATGAGCGAGTCGAGATCCGTCGGTAGTTCCTGGGCAGCAAGCTCGTCCCTTACTTACTCCGAAACTCTGTGCAGGAACATGTCGAACAGTGCTTCCGGATTCCAGGCACTCTCAGCTGCCAACATGCAGATTTCCACTGCGTAGTCTGCTACACTGTGGGAGCCTTGCCGAAGCTGGAGTAACTTCCGGGCAGCCTCTCTCCCATACAATGGAGCATCAAAAACCTTCTTTACCTCTGCCACAAACTCCTCCAGACTGAAGCATACGGCCGACTGTTGTTCCCATATTGCTGTAGCCCAGGCGAGAGCCCCCCCAGACATCAGCGTGATGAGGTATGCTATCTTAGAGCAGTCTGAGGGAAAGGATGAGGGCTGCAGCTCGATGATGAGTGGACACTGAGCGAGAAGCGCTCAACAGGTGCCCAACTCTCCATCTAAGTGCTCCCCCGGGGGAGGTAAGTGGGGTTGCTGGGAAACAATGGTGACTGTGCTGCTACCAGCCGGGTAACTGAGGGGCTGGGAGGTTACCGTCGTAGTAGGCTGCATAGTAGACAACCCATGGAATTGCTCTAGCAATGTGTTCAATACTTGGTCGTGGCGTTCGGCCAAGGTCTGGAACCCTTCCATGAGACCAATTGTGGCTCCTTGAGAGGAGTTGATGTGGCAGAGCTGGTCTGAGTCTGCTGGGTCAGTCATGGCCAGTTCGTACTAATACAATTTCAGGTATGACCCAGATGCAAATGACTGCTGTCTGAACATAAATCTGATTTAGTTACTTGTAACATGCTGTTTGGACCATCATCATTCCAAAACAGATTTGAAAAACAAGCATTAAGGCCTTCAGTGTGAACAAGGCTTAAGTGTCACCTATGAGTTGTAACTGTGGATGCTATATCGGTCTATGGTTGAGATGAGTTGAGCAGTGTGTCATTTTCTTGGGAACAGGAATGATGGTGGTCATCTTAAAACGTGGGAATTGCAGACTGGGACAAGGAGAGGTTGAAAATGACCGTGAGCATACCTTCCAGCTGTTCATGCTCTGAGAATGCACCCTGGAATACCATCGGGCCCGCGGCCTTGCGGTATTGACCTGATTAAAGACTTTACTGACATTGGCCTTGAAGAGCGAAATCACCCAATCTTCTGGGTCGGTGGTGGCCCTCACAACCAACACGATGTTGTTATTGTCAAAGCGTACATAAAATGCATAGAATTCCACTGACTGTGCGTGTCTGTCAGTCAAGTGTTGTAACCATTAACATTTTTGAGAACACTAGAATTTAACTTGTAGTCACTAGTGTCCTAGTTTGCTTTGCAACATATTTTTTTTAAACTAATATTAATAACTTATTGATGCTTAGTGTGCATAATAGTAGCCAATGCATTTCATTATGAGTAGGCCTGAACACTGTAGCTATTGGGTTGTAATATTGTAACCACATTGGTTTGTAATATCCCCTGATACAATGTAACCACCAGATACAATGTAACCACCAGATAATAAATCATGTAAAATCTGTAACCGTTGTAAACTCTCGCGATACTACTGGCGGAAGATGGCAGATGCGCTCTGTAGGAGCCGCTTTTGCAGGGACAGTTTCGTCAATGAGAAGAAGGGGACAGAGTTCTGGTAGTTACTTATTTATTGTGGAGTATTTGCTACCGATTTAAATTGCATTGTTATTTCATTGTATTCATTGAAGAATTTGTGGTTTTCATGTTATGCAATCTACAGTTTTTGGGTGAACTACCATTTGCATTCTTGCCAACGAAATACATCTATTTGCCCAGAGGGTCATCGTCAACAGCACCCTCAGTTCTGCTGTCAATTGTTTAGAAAATGACCGGAGAAAAGATCCGCTCCCTGCGCAAGGATCATAAACCGAGCAAAGAAGAGGATTTACTGGAACCGGACGAGGAGGCTACAACTGGGACATTTACTTTAACCAAGACTAATAATAAAGGCAAAGCAAGTAAAATCTTTAGCAATCACAAGTTGGTCAAATCTCCATCGGCACAGCAACAACATCATAATCAGCAATCGCAGATAAATGCAAACACTAACACATTATCAACGGCGGACGTAATCGATGACAACAACAAAAACCCTATCATACGAACCCGCGAAGACTTTCCAGTCCATGAATGTGTATTCAAGGGGGATGTCCGACGCCTGTCCTCGCTCATTCGAACTCAGAATATCGCTCAGAAAGATATCCATGGTAAGAATCGAATTGCTCTTTATCTCCATGTTCCAAACTAGAATACTTGACCCAGTTGATACCGATACCGTCGCTAATATCGTTTTGTTTGAACTTTTCAGCTGTGTAACTGCAGTTGAGATGCAGTTATACTACTCTGTAACTGCTGTTACAATGCTAAATGTATGCAGTAAAAATAACTGTTATTTTGGATGCAGTATTTGCCAGAGTACTGCAGTTTTACGGCATTCTAACCACAGTTATACTACAGTGTACTGCAGTTATACTGCACTTAGACAGCAATCTTTTTTTAACAGGGAATTTAGGGACACATCACAATTTACTGGGGAAGGTGGGTTTGGCAGATTTTTTTTGTTGCTTTGGGGAGGGTTGTGTGTTTTCTTTATTGGGCACAGGGAAGGGTAGTGTATTTTTCCCTTAGTTACATTCGCTAGTTGCAGGTTTTACTATATAATTTCTTCCATCCTAGCCAAATGTCTTAATCTGCTAGCATGCGCCTCCCCTAAATTAAGGTGTTTTGGTACTTCCCATATGCACTATGCTTTTCCTTTTCAGTGTGCTAACTTTTATTGTAAACTAGGTGGTTTGAGCCCTGAATGCTGATTGTCTGAAAGCCGTGGTATATCAGACCATATACCACGAGTATGACAAAACATTTATTTATACAGCTATAATTACATAGGTAACCAGTTTATAATAGAAATAAGGCACCTCATGGGTTTGTGGAATATAATAATATTTATTTAACTAGGCATGTCAGTTAAGAACAAATTCTTATTTACAATGACGGCCTACCAAAAGGCAAAAGGCCTCCTGCCGGGACGTAGGCTGGGATGAAATAAATACAATAAAAATATAGGACAAAACACACATCACGACAAGAAAGACAACACAACACTACATAAAGAGAGACCTAAGACAACAAATAGCATGGCAGCAACACATGACAACAACATGGTAGCAACACAACATGGCAGCAGCACAACATGATAGCAGCACAAAACAGGGTACAAACATTATTGGGCACAGACAATAGCACAAAGGGCAAGAAGGTAGATACAGCAATACATCACGCAAAGCAGCCACAACTGTCAGTAAGAGTGTCCATGATTGAGTCTTTGAATGAAGAGAGTGAGATAAAACTGTCCAGTTTGAGTGTTTATTGCAGCTCGTTCCAGTCGCTAGCTGCAGCAAACTGAAAAGACGAGTGACCCAGGGATGTGTGTGCTTTGGGGACCTTTAACAGAATGTGACTGGCAGAACAGGTGTTGTATGTGGAGGATGAGGCCTGCAGTAGATATCTCAGGTAGGGGGGAGTGAGGCCTAAGAGGGTTTTATAAATAAGGATCAACCAGTGGGTCTTGCGATGGGCATACAGAGATGATCAGTTTACAGAGGAGTATAGAGTGCAGTGATGTTGCCAAAATACCACGACTAAGGGCTGTATCCAGGCAGTCCATGTTGCGTCGTGCCTAAGAACAACCTTTAGCAGTGGTATGTTGGGCATATACCACACCCCCGCTAACCTTATTGCTTAACTATACCACAGGTCAGTATAGCCTAAGCTGCATCAATTTTTAAAATTAACCCACAAGAACAAATAGGAATAGCTGATAGGCAGCAGAGAGGCCAGGTACTGTGTGAGTGAACAGTAAATTCATGCTCCCCCTATTGATCATGTTTAGGGACAATACAATTCTATTCTAGGCTGCAGTGAAAATGTCATTTGAATAACATCTCAAAAGCCCTGATTTGACTATTTAATAAGATTTGGATCAGTTGTGGAACTACTCTGGAAAGCTTCAATAATAGCCTTAATGTTTATAATTTAACTTTTAAATTGTATGACCTTTAATATGTGGCAGAAACACAACCAGTCACAATGTTTTAATCTGATTCGGCCACTTCAAAAGTCTCCTGTAGGCTTGCACACGTTCATCCAAAATATAATTCCAGCGTCCTCAAAATGGCTTGACATTAACCACGTTTCCATTCAACCTTTTTATGCGAGTAAAGTAGCCTCCATGTCAGATGTTTTTTTCATGACAAAGCATGCAGTTTATTAGGCTACAGATGAAATAAGTTATGATGAACTTCACAGGGTGGTGAAAGTGCACAGTGATGCGCTTTATACTCCTATACAATAAATATTGAGGGTCTTATTCTGGTGACATGACGATCAATGCTTGGCTGCCATTTGACCAACAAAAATTCTTGCACTTTTCTCCATAATCTCATCATGTAGTAGGCTATATCTGCCCTGTATCTGCAAGCTGTTGGCTAGCGCGCATGTGCCAATACCAGAGTGGGCACATAAAATTAGATTTATTGGTCACATACACGTGTTTAGCTGATGTTATTGCGGGTGTTGCGAAATGCTTGTGTTTCTAGCTCCAACAGTGTAGTAATATCTAACAATTTCACGACAATACACACAAATCTAAGTAAAGGAATGGAATTAAGAATATATAAATATATGGATGAGCAATGTCAGAGTGGCATAGACTAAGATACAGTAGAATAGAATGGATTACAGTATATACAGTGCCTTGCAAAAGTATTCACCCCCTTGGCATTTTTCCTATTTTGTTGCATTGCAACCTGTAATTTAAATGGATTTTTATTTGGATTTCATGTAATGGACATACACAAAATAGTCCAAATTGGTGAAGTGAAATTAAATAAAGTACTTTTTTTTTATTAAAAAAATATAACGGAAAAGGGGTGCGTTCATATGTATTCACCCCCTTTGCTATGAAGACCATAAATAAGATCTGGTGTAACCAATTACCTTCAGAAGACACATTATTAGTTAAATAAAGTCCACCTGTGTGCAATCTAAGTGTCACATGATCTCAGTATATAAACTCAGCAAAAAAGAAACATAACCTTTTCAGGACCCTGTCTTTCAAAGATAAGTCATACAAATACAAACAACTTCACAGATCGTCATTGTAAATGGTTTAAACACTGTTTCCCATGCTTGTTCAATGAGCCATAAACAATTCATGAACGGTCGTTAAGACACTAACAGCTTACAGATGGTAGGCAATTAAGGTCACAGTTATGAAAACTTAGGACACTAAAGAGGCCTTTCTAGTGACTCTGAGAAACACCAAAAGAAAGATGCGCAGGGTCCCTGCTCATCTGCGTGAACGGGCCTCACGCCTGCTGCAAGGAGGCATGAAGACTGCAGATGTGGCCAGGGAAATAAATTGCAATGTCTGTACTGTGAGACGCCTAAGACAGCACTACAGGTAGACAGGAAGGACAGCTGATCGTCCTCTCAGTGACAGACCACGTGTAACAACACCTGCACAGGATCAGTACATCCGAACATCACATCTGCGGGACAGGTACAGAATGGCAACAACTGCCCGAGTTACACCAGGAACGCACAATCCCTCCGTCATTGCTGACTGTCCGCAATAAGCTGAGAGAGGATGGACTGAGGGCTTGTAGGCCTGTTGTAAGACACGTCCTCACCAGATATTACCGGCAACAATGTCGCCTATGGGCACAAATTCACCGTCGCTGGACCAGACAGGACTTCAAAAAGTGCTCTTCACTGACGAGTCATGGTTTTGTCTCACCAGGGTGATGGTCGGATTCGTGTTTATCGTCGAAGGAATGAGCGTTACACCGAGGCCTGTACACCACTGCAGCTAGTGGCCACACCAGATACTGATTGTTACTTTTGATTTGATCTACACTTTGTTCAGGGACACGAACTTCCATTTCTCTTAGTCACGTGTCTGTGGAACTTGTTCAGATTATGTCTCAGTTGTTGAATCTTGTTTTGTTCATACAAATATGTACACATGTTAAGTTTGCTGAGAATAAATGCAGTTGACAGTGAGTGGACATTTCTTTTTTTTTTGCTGAGTTTATACACCTGTTCTGAAAGGCCATAGTCTGCAATACCACTAAGCAAGGGGCACCAACAAGCAAGCGGCACTATGAAGACCAAGAGGCTCTCCAAACAGGTCAGGGACAAAGTTGTGGAGAAGTACAGATCAGGGTTGAGTTATAAAAATATATCTGAAACTTTGAACATCTCACAGAGTTCCATTAAATCCGTTATTAAAAAAATTGGAAGAATATGGCACCACAACAAACCTTCCAAGAGAGGGCCGTCCACCAAAACTCACGGACCAGGCAAGGAGGGCATTAATCAGAGAGGCAACAAAGAGACCAAAGATAACCTTGAAGGAGCTTCAAAGCTCCACAGCGGAGATTGGAGTATCTGTCCATAGGACCGCTTGAAGCCATACAGAGCTGGGCTTTATGGAGGAGTGGCCAGAAAAAAATAAGCAAACATGTTTGGTGTTCGCCAATAGGCATGTGGGATACTCCCCGAACATATGGAAGAAGGTTCTCTGGTCAGATGAGACTAAAATGTAGTTTTTTGGCCATCAAGGAAAACGCTATGTCTGGCACAAACCCAACACCTCTTATCACTCTGAGAACACTATCCCATTGAAGCATGGTGGTGGCAGCATCATGCTGTGGGGATGTTTTTCAACGGCAGGGACTGGGTAACTGGTCAGAATTGAAGGAATGATGGGAAATTATTGAGTGAAACCTGTTTCAGTCTTCCAAAGATTTGACACTAGGACGGAGGTTCACCTTCCAGCAGGACAATGACCCTAAGCATACTGCTAAAGCAACACTCGAGTGGTCGAAAACATTTAAATGTCTTAAAATGGCCTAGACAAAGCCCAGACCTCAGCCCAATTGAGAATCTCTGGTGTGACTTAAAGATTGCTGTACACCAGCGGAACCCATCCAACTTGAAGGAGCTGGAGCAAATTTCCCTTGAAGAATGGCCAAAACTCCCAGTGGCTAGATGTGCCAAGCTTGTAGAGACATACCCCAAGAGACTTGCAGCTGTAATTGCTGCAGAAGGTGGCTCTACAAAGTATTGACTTTGGGGGGGGGTTGAATAGTTATGCATGCTCAAGTCTTCTGTATTTTCATCTTATTTCTTGTTTGTTTTGCATCTTTAAAGTGGTAGGCATGTTGTGTAAATCAAATGATACAACCCCCCCCCAAAAATCCATTTTAATTCCAGGTTGTAAGGCAACAAAATAGGAAAAATTCTAATGGGGGTGAATACTTTCGCAAGCCACTGTACATATGAGATGAGTAATGCAAAATATGTAAACATTATTAAAGTGACTAGTGTTCCATTTATTCAAGTGGCCAGTGATTTCAATTCTATGAATATAGGCAGCAGCCTCTAATGTGGCAGTGATGGCTATTGAACAGTCTGATGGCCTTGAGATAGCAGCTGTTTTTCAGTCTCTTGGTCCCAGCTTTGATACACCTGTACTGACCTCGCCTTCTGGATGATAGCGGGATGAACAGGCAGTGGCTCGGTTGGTTGTTGTCCTTGATGATCTTTTTGGCCTTCCTTTGACATCAGGTGCTGTAGGTGACCTGGGTGGCAGGTTGTTTTCCCCCGGTGATGCGTTGGGCAGACCGCACCACCCCCTGGAGAGCCCTGCGGTTGCGGGCGGTGCAATTTCCGTACATGGCGGTGATACAGCCCGACAGGATTCTCTCAATTGTGCATCTGTAAAAGCTTGTGAGGGATTTATGTGCCAAGCCAAATTTCTTCAGCCTTCTTAGGTTGAAGGTGGACCATTTCAGTTTGTCAGTGATGTGTACGCAGAGGAACTTAAAGATTTCCAACTTCTCCACTGTGGTCCCGTCAATGTGGATAGGGGACTGCTCCCTCTGATGTTTCCTGAAGTCCACTATCATCTCCTTTGTTTTGACTTTCCTGGCACCACACTCCCAGAGACCTCACATCCTTCCTGTAGGCTGTCTCATCATTGTTGGTAATCAAGCCTACTAGTGTTGTCTGCAAACTTGATGATTGAGTTGGAGGCGTGCATGGCCCGGCAGTCATGGGTGAACAGGGACTACAGGAGGGGGCTGAGCAAGGGCCCCAGTGTTGAGGATCAGTGAAGTGGAGGTGTTGCTTCCTACCTTCACCACCTGGGGGTGGCTGTCAGGAAGTCCAGGACCCACTTGCATAGGGCTGGGTTCAGACCCAGGGCTTTGAATTTAATGATGAGCTTGGAGGGTACTCTGGTGTTGAATGCTGAGCTATAGTCAATGAACAGGATTCTTACATAGGTATTTCTCTTGTCCAGATGGAATAGGGCAGTGCGCAGTGCGATGGCGATTGCATAGTCTGTGGATCTATTGAGGCGGTAAGCAAATTGAAGTGGGTCTAAGATGTCAGGTAAGGTAGAGGTGATATGACTAGTCTCTCAAAGCAATTGATGATGACAGAAGTGAGTGCTATGGGGAGATAGTCACTTAGTTCAGTTACCTTTGCTTTCTTGGGTACATGAACAATGGTGGCCATCTTGAAGCATGTGGGGACAGCAGACTGGGATATGGAGAGATTGAATATGTCCGTAAACACACCGGCCAGCTGGTCTGCGCATGCTCTGAGGACATGGCTAAGGATGCCATCTGGGTCGGCAGACTTGTAAGGGTTAACAAGCTTTAATGTCTTACTCACGTCGGCTACGGAGAAGGAGAGCCCACAGTCCTTGGTAGCGGGCCGCGTCAGTGGCATTGTGTTATCCTCAAAGCTTGCGAAGAAGGTGTTTAGCTTGTCGGTAATCAAGACATCGGTGTCCGCGACGTGGCTGGTTTCCCTTTTGTAGTCCGTGATTGTCTGTAGACCCTGCCACATTAGTCTTGTGTCTGAGTCATTGATTTGCAACTCCACTTTGTCTCTGTACTGAAGTTTTTCCTGTCTCATTGTCTTACGGAGGGAATAACTACACTGTTTGTATTCTGCCATATTCCCAGTAACCCTGCCATGGTTAAATGAGGTGGTTCACGCTTTCAGTTTTGAGTGAATGCTGCCATCTATCCACAGTTTCTGGTTAGGTTAGGGTAGGTTTTAATAGTCACAGCGGGTACAACATCTGCTATACACTTCCTAATATACTCAGTCACCGTATCAGTAAATTTGTCAATATTATTCCAGCTACCTGGAACATACCCCAGTACGCGTGATCAAAACAATCTTGAAGCGTGGATTCCGATTGGTCAAACCAGCGCTGAATAGTCCTTAGCACATGTACTTCCTGTTTGAAGCATCCCGGAAGTTGGTGTAGCAGTGGTCGAGGGTTTTAGCAGCGCGATTACTGCAGTCAATATGTTGGTAGAACTTCGTTAGTGTTTTCTCAAATTTGCTTTGTTAAAATCCCCAGCTACAATAAATGCGGAATCAGGATATGTGATTTACAGTTTGCATAAAGTCCAGTGAAGTTCTTTGAGGGCCGTCATGGTATCGGCTTGAGGGGGAATATACACGGCTGTGACTATAACCGAAGAGAATTCTCTTGGGAGGTAATACGGTCAGCATTTGATTGTGAGGTATTCTAGGTCGTGTGAACAAAAGGACTTGTATGTTATCACAATCACACCATGAGTAGTTAATCATGAAACATACACCACCGCCCTTCTTCTTCCCAGAGAGATATTTATTCCTTTTTGTGCGATGAACTTAGAACCCAACTGGCCGTATGGACTCAGACAGTATATCCTGAGAGAGCCATGTTTCCGTGAAACAGAGTATGTTACAACCCCGGATGTCCCTCTGGAAGGAAATCCTCACCCTCAGCTCATCAACTTTATTATCCAGAGATTGAACACTAGAGAGTAATATACTCAGAAGCAATGGGTGGTGTGCGCGCCTCCGGGTACCTCTTCTCCACCGGCAATGTTTTGGGTCAGCCTCTGTAATCAGTTCAATTTCCCTGGGGGGTACAAACAAGGGATCCAATTCAGGAAATGCTGGTGAGTTACCGCTGCTCTGATATCCAAATGTTCTTACCGGCTATATGTAATAACACCAAAAAATGTCTGGTCTAATAATGTAAGAAATAACACATTATAAAAACAAAATACTGCAAAGTTGCCTAGGGGCTAGAAGCTCGGCTGCCCTATCTATCGGCACCATTTTTCACATTTCACATGTTTTACTGTGTTCAGAGTTTGTTATTGATGTGATTATGATATGCTATAGGTCAGGGCTTATTGGTGACGTGCATGCGATGCATAAGTGTCACGTAATAAGAGTGAGGGCTGAGGGAATCAGGAATGCCTTTCCTTAACAAATAAAAGATTTTGGTAACAGAACTTTTCATTCAGAGAGAAAATAAGTAAGAAACGTATTAAAATATAAAACGCAACATGTAAAGTATTGGTCCCATGTTTCATGAGCTGAAATAAAAGATCCCAGAAATGTTCCATACTCATAAAAATATTATTTCTCTCAAATGTTGTGTACAAATTTGTTTACATCCCTGTCAGTGAGCATTTCTCCTTTGCCCAGATAATCCATCCACCGGACAGGTGTGGCATATCAAGAAGCTGATTACAGCATGATTATAGCACAGGTGCACCTTGTGCTGGGGACAATAAAAAGGCAACTCTAAAATGTACAGTTTTGTCACACAACACAATGCCACAGACATCACACATTTTGAGGGAGTGTGCAATTGGCATGCTGACTGCAGGAAAGTCCACCAGAGCCATTTCCAGATAATTAAATGTTCATTTCTCTGTCATAAGCAGCCTCCAACATCACTTTAGAGAATTTGGCAGTACGTCCAACCAGCCTCAGAACCGCAGACCATGTGTAACGTGTAACTACGCCAGCCCAGGACCTCCACATCCGGCCTCTTCACCTGCGGGATGGTCTGAGACGAGCCTCCCGGACAGCTAATGAAACTGTGGGGTTGTCAGAAACCGTCTCAGGGAAGCTCATCTGCATGCTCTTCGTCCTCACCAGGGTCTTGACCTCACTGCAGGTTTGCTTTGTAACTAACTTCGGTGGGCAAATGCTAACCCTCGATGGCCACTGGCATGATGGAGTAGTGTGTTCTTCATGGATGAATGTATGGCGTTGTGTGGGGCGAGCGGTTTGTGGATGTCGACGTTGTGAACAGAGTGCCCCATGGTTGGGGTTATGGTATCGGCAGTCCACGAACACAATTACATTTTATCGATAACAATTTGAATACACAGCAGTGGAGGCTGCTGATGGGAGAATGGCTCATAATAATGTCTGGAACAGAGCAAATAGAAGGGCATCAAACAGAGATACCGTGACAAGATTCTGAGGCCCATTGTCATGCCATTCATCCGCTGCCATCAGCTCATGTTTCAGCATGATAATGCACGGCCCCATGTCGCACGGATCTGTACACAATTCCTGGAGGCTGAAAATAGCACAGTTCTTCCATGGCCTGCATACTCACCAGACAGGTCACCTGTTGACCAAGTTTGGGATGCTCTGGATCGACGTGTATGACAGCATGTTCCAGTTCCCGCCAAAACATTCCACAGGCCACAATCAACAGCCTGATCAACTCTATGCGAAGGAGATGTGTTTGAGCTGCATGAGGGAAATGGTGGTCACACCAGATACTGACTGTTTTTTAATCAAATTCTAACAACAACTTGTTTTAAATAGGCTTAACAGACTGACTGGCACCATATGTCCACTCACTGTTATGATGCTCTCAAATAGGCCTATGTTTTATATACACATTGGAACACTTCTCCACTGCTCAGCAAGGAAGAAGCCACTGCTCCAAAACCGCCATAAAAAAGCCAGACTATGGTTTGCAACTGCACATGGGGACACAGATCATACTTTTTGGAGAAATGTCCTCTGGTCTGATGAAACAAAAATAGAATTGTTTGGCCATAATGACCATCGTTGTGTTTGGATGAAAAAGGGGGTGGCTTGCAAGCCGAAGAACGCCATCCCAACTGTGAAGCACAGGGGTGGCAGCATCATGTTGTGGGGGTGCTTTGCTGCAAGAGGGACTGGTGCACTTCACAAAATAGATGGCATCATGAGATAGTAAAATGATGTGGATATATTGAAGCAACATCTCAAGACATCAGTCAAGAAGTTAAAGCTTGGTCGCAAATGGGTCTTCCAAATGGACAATGACCCCAATCATACTTCCAAAGTTGTGGCAAAATGGCTTAAGGACAACAAAGTCTATTTATTGGAGTGGCCATCGCAAAGCCCTGACCTCAATCATATAGAATATTTGTGGGTAGAACTGAAAAAGCGTGTGCGAGCAAGGAGGCCTACAAACCTGACTCAGTTACACCTGCTCTGTCAGGAGGAATGGGCCAATATTCACCCAACTTGTTGTGGGTAGCTTGTGGAAGGCTACCCGAAACATTTGACCCAAGTTGAACAATTTAAAGGCAATGCTACCAAATACTAACTGAGTGTATGTAAACGTCTGACCCACTGGGAATGTGATGAAATAAATAAAAGTTTAAATAAATCATTCTCTCTACTATTATTCTGACTTTTCACATTCTTAAAATAAAGTGTTTACCGAACTGACCTAAAATATTTACTAGGATTAAATGTCAGGAATTGTGAAAAATTTAAATGTATATGTCTAAGGTATGTAAACTTCTGACTTCAACTGTAGTAGGCTTAGGGTAAGGGTAGCCTATGGGGGGCTTGATTTTTAAAAATATGACATGTAAAACAAACCATAGTTACAGGAAAAAAGCTTCTAAATACGATGTTCACCGATATACACGAGGTTCTCATCTCTTGTTTCATAATGTTCATGGACACGTAGGGGGTTTCATGCACATCCAACGCATGGCTAAAATAATGTAGGCCTGCCTACAATACATAGATAAAAATGGGATGTCACATCTTTTCCCATGCACATATCGGCAGTGTGCACCACCGCTATATAGGCTGCATTTCCGCTGTCAAAATTCATGCCATAACCAACTGCCTTACCGCTAAAACTAGCTTTTGGTTGGTCTTAAATATTCCTACCAGCACTGCCTAAAATTAGCACTTTGGATAATGTTTTTAAACACACCTCAATTATTTCCACCCCTCCCATCTGAACACAAGCGTGCTGATGTTAGACAGGTACATTGCCGAACACTGCGTTAGTGCTGGAAAATGCCAGTGCGCCAGTTTTTACGTGACGAAATTGCAAGAAAACGTGTGTTTGACACTAGCACTGCCTTAATGGCAGCCCAAAATGGGTGTCTGTATGCAGGCCTAACTGTAATGCACAGTCTAAACTCTCTATTGTATTTATCCTCTTCAGGAAACACACCTCTACACCTCGCTGTCATGATGGGTCACAAAGGTGAGTAGTGCACTGAGTTCATTAGGGTGTTTGTGTGTGTGTGTGTCTCTATGTGTGTGTGTGTGTGTCTCCGTGTGTGTGTGTGTGTGTGTGTGATTCTGTGTGTATGTGTGTGTGTGCCTCTGTGTGTGTGTTTGTGTGTGTGTCTGTGGGTGTGTGTTTCTGAGGGTGTGTGTGTGTGTGTGTGTGTTGTGTCTGGCATGTGTGTGCCTGGTATGTCCATATGCGGAGGGTAAAATGCCAGACTTGTGTCACAGATCACAGCTCTCCGAGGCAAACTCTAAAAGGCAGGATGCTCAACAGGTTGATCTTATGGATTTATAACTGACCAAAATAAGTTTGCACTTGGCAACCCCTTTTTTAATGGACTTGCCTACAGACTAAAACCTCGAGAGTGAAAGTCCGTTCTAGAACGGACTGTCTCGAGAATAGTGAAGATTGCATTACAAGCCTAATATTGAATCTAAGGCTGCACAAAACAGAGACTCTCCATTGCCGCTTGTCTATGATTGAGATTGGTAAATGTGGCACATTTGGCACACACATACCCTGACCGATGGAACTTGGCAGTGATGATGATGATGAGCCGAGCTGTACAAATGACTAGAGATTTGTATCTCCTAAATGTACTCTGCTATGACTGTTGCAGATCATTCATGTTAGTGATCATCTCTCTGGATCAAGGAAGATACCGAGATGGTTTGATAAAGGGATTTTGTTCAAAGTCCGACTGTTCAAAAAGGTAGCTAGTCTCATCCAATGGTTTATACAGTATATACACGTCATTGTTCTCATCACAGAAATATCTAGGCAGAGACCATACCCTGTCTCATCAGTTCTGGCATGTTACATATTATTTTTATTTTATTTATACAGTTGAATAATATATAGCCTATGTGGGTATTTTGACACAAATAACTATCCCCACAACTGCTAAAAGGCTTTGTGGAATCCATTAGTACATACATTTTTGTGTTGAGTTATATTGGCTCGACCGGAAACATACTTCTGAGTAAAATATTAATGGAATACCCCTTTGCTAGATGCCTACATGTAATTTCACTGGGAGACTAAAGTACATGCTATTGAAATATGTATGCATTTTTGCAGGGGACTTTCAGTGCACGATCTAGGCTTATGTATTTAATATATATATATATATATATATATATTTAACCAGGTAGGCTAGTTGAGAACATGTTCTAATTTACAACTGCGACCTGGCCAAGAATAAAGCAAAGCAGTGCGACACATATAACACAGAGTTACACATGGAATAAACAAACATACAGTCAATAATACAGTAGAAAGAAATCTATATACAGTGTGTGCAAATGAGGTAAGATAAGGGAGATAAGGCAATAAATAGGCCATGGTGGCAAAATAATTACAATATAGCAATTAAACACTGGAGTTATTGATGTGCAGAAGATGAATGTGCAAGTAGAGATACTGGGTTCCAAAGGAGCAAGATCAATAAATAAATACCGCATGGGGATGAGGTAGTTGGATGGGCTATATTACAGATGGGCTATGTACAGGTGCAGTGATCTGTGAGCTGCTCTGACAGCTGGTGCTTAAAGCTAGTGAGGGAGATATGAGTCTCCAGCTTCAGTGATTTTTCAGTTCGTGTTGGAGGCTATTTTGTAAATGACATCGCCGAAGTTGAGGATCGGTAGGATGGTCAGTTTTACGAGGGCATGTTTGGCAGCATGAGTGAAGGATGCTTTGTTGCGAAATAGGAAGCTGATTCTAGATTTAATTTTGGATTGGAGATTCTTAATGTGAGTCTGGAAGGAGAGTTTACAGTCTAACCAGACACCTAGGTATTTGTAGTTGTCCACATAATCTGCATATAATCACTGCATATTGGATATGCTTGAATTACCCTACCAATGTTGTTCTTCTCAGACCATTTTGAAATATATATATGTTTTAATTAGGTAGATTTATAAAAACAAATTTTTAATTTAACTTGGCAAGTCAGTTAAGAACAAATTCTTATTTACAAGGGAACAGTGGGTTAACTGCCTTGTTCAGGGGGAGAACGACAGATTTTTACCTTGTCAGCTCAGGGATTCGATCCAGCAACCTTTCGATTACTGGCACAACGCTCTATCCACTAGGCTACCTGCCACCCCAGTACATGACTACAATGGTAATACATCATTTGTGTGAGCATAATCATGAGTTTTTCTTTTCTTTACTGGACTGATGGCCTGCATCTGATGGTCAGTCTGAGGGGAGAGAGGGTGCAATGGTGAGGCTGACACCATCCCTCCACTCTCCCTCCGTGCCTCCACTGAGAAAATGGGACACAGTCTTCCAGCTGATGGAGAAACTCAAGTCGCTCTGCATTATTTCTGCCTCATACACCAATTCATGTTGTTACTCCTATGACCAGAGAAAGTGAAATATTCCTTGATCTTAAAAGGATTCATGCTGCAAATAATGACAACGCAAGCTTATCGGAACACTTTGCTAAACTCATTAATTGCAGCTACAGTGCTGGCTGTAGGCAGAATGTGCATTTTATGGCTTGTAGAAGTGTTGAACAAAGTGTTGACAGTGCTGAATAACAACTTAAACATGAATTTACTCATAAAAACATCAGCCCTGTGCTGTATTCATTGAGTCTCTGGTCATGGTTTTGAAAGTTTTGAAATCTCGCATTATCAACTTTGCTTTGAGTTCGAGGTTTCTTTTTACAGTCTATGACTTGAGGAAACTGTGCAGACACAGTGATCTGAGCTCTCTGATTGGCTAGCAGTAGGCCAATAGGTGCACTTAAGTAGCTCTCCGGGCCTGCCGGGTAGGCGGAGTTCTACCTTCAGACACAATAAATGGTTCAAAATGGGAACATGTTGCCTTCCAGTGCCAGAGCTGCTGAATCAGGAGCTCCTACCGCCAACAGCATGAAATTTGACCCAAGTTGAACAATTTAAAGACAATGCTACCAAAAACTAATTAAGTGTATGTAAACTTCTGACCCACTGGGAATGTGATGAAAGAAATAATTCTCTACTATTATTCTTACATTCTTAAAATAAACTGACCTAAAACAGGGAATTGTTTTCTAGGATTAAATGTCAGGAATTGTGAAAAACTGAGTTAAATGTATTTGGCTAAGGTGAATGTAAACTTCTGACTTCGACTGTATATGGCGCTCTCCCCATTGTTAAAAAACTTGAGAGGCACACAGCAATGCGGTCGGAGCTCGATTTGGCCTTTGCGTGTATCCGGGGCCTCCGCAATTGCGTCACACCCTCCAAACGGAGGCTCCAGACAGCCTTTCCAGAATAAGCATAAATAGGCTATAAATCTTCAAGCAGATTTAAGTAAAAAACTTAAAGGTACATTCACTGTCTTCTTGGTAAGCAACTCCTGTGTAGATTTGGGCTTGTCTTTTAGGTTATTGTCCTGCTGAAAGATAAATTCATCTCCCAGTGTCTGTTGGAAAGCAGACTAAACCAGGTTTTCCTCTAGGATTTTGCCTGTGCTTAGCTCCATTCCATTTATTTTTTATCCAGAAAATATCACCTGTCCTTAACAATTATAAGCATATCCATAACATGATGCTAGGATTGAAAATATGGAGAGTGGTACTTAGTAATGTGTTGTGTTGGATCTGCCCCCAACATAACACTTTGTATTCAGGACCAAAAGTGAATTGCTTTGCCAATTTATTTGCAGTATTAATTTAGTGCCTTGTTGCAAACAGGATGCATGTTTTGGAATACAATGTATTGATCCATCCTCAGTTTCCTCCTATCACAGCCATTAAACTCTTACTGTTTTAAGGTCACCATTGGCAACATGGGGAAATCCTTGAGCGGTTTCGTTCCTCTCCGGCAACTGAGTTAAGAAAGGACGCTTTTATCTTTGTAGTGACTGGGTGTATTGATACACCATCCAAAGTGTAATTTATTACGCCACTATGCTCAAAGGGATATTTATTTGTAATTTTACTGATCTTCCACTAGGTACTACCCTTCTTTGCGAGGCATTGGAAAACCTCCCTGGTCTTTGTGGTTGAATCTGTGTTTGAAATTCACTGCTCGACTGACGGACCTTACAGATAATTGTATGTGTGGGGTACAGAGATGAGCTAGACATAAAACAAATAATGTTAAACACTATTATTGCACACAGAGTCCATGCAACTGTCGTGTCTTTGGCTATGCCCGATTAAGTGATATGTCAAGCTATTCTATAAAATAATTTCTCCGTATTTAATATCACCTGATTGAGCTAATCATGTAAATGTAATTAACTAGAGAGTCGGGCACCACAAAATTATGTTTATAGAGCTGTTATATTTCCGAATAAACTCTTAAAGACCTAGTAATATTTTACATCAATATCAGTCAATATTAATCATCATCTTAATTCAGTCTCATCTGAAAGTTGTACATTCTTGGTTATCTCCACGAACCCTGGCTCACAAGTTGAATCAGCAATACAAAATTGGGTTTAATTATTTATTTACTAAATACCTAACTAATCACACAGAATTACACATACACATAATTAAATCATAACTTGATTACAAATTACGTCATAAAGGAAAACGTCCCTAGTGGGCTGAACAAATACAACAGCTTATTACACAAAAGAAAAGGGGTTGGGTTTGAGTGAAAGAGCGGGAAGAGTGAGGAACAAAGGCGAAGCTGTGCTATCGTAAATACAGTATCTTATGCATTCTAAATTACCGCCCATTTGGAAAAGGAAAATGCAATAAATATTTACTCTGACCTGCGCTTCGGTAGGTTGGTGGTAGATGGAAGGCCGTGTTGCCCAACCAAGTCCTTTGAAGAATGTCTCTGGTTGTCAATTGGATACGTTGTAGTAACGTCGTTGGGTGATAGACGGAATACTCTGTCTGTTCCTTCCTAACCCTTGTTGTATCTGCTGTTGCTAAATCAACGGCTAGGAGGTATCACTTCTGTAGTGAATAAGAGTTCAACGTTCACACCATTCGCAACCAAAGCTCACGCTGATGTTGGCTTTGTTCTGTAGTTATTATCTGAACCATTCTGACATAGGACCGTCGTCCTACATCCTCGGAACAGGAGGTTATATTGTCGTCAAGGGCTTATATAGGAAGGGAGAGGCGTGTTTGAAGAGTTTTATAGCCCATGTCCCTTCACAGGGGCGGGCCACTGATTGAGCCCTGTCTTATGAAAACCCAAATCTCACATTTTAGAAGCTAAAATCACATTTCATCCCATCACGAATAATTTCATATTCAAACATTTAAATTGAACAACAATTCCATGTGAATCCGATAACTCTGATGTGTAGACTTTCCACTGTAGAGTTTATGTCATCTTATCATTGATGAGAATGTCTCAGATTACAACCAAACTGACATCATATTCATTAAGTACCACCGCATATGTTCCATTGGTCGGATTACCAGAACATGGTTCATTTCCCCCCACCTTCTGATGTTCCCAGAATCTCTATGTTAACCAAGGGTTTTGCAAATGTAGCCTCAGTAGGGTAGAGAGAGGAAAAAGGGGGGAAGAGGTATTTATGACTGTCATAAACCTACCCCCAAGGCCAACGTCATGACACAACTTATTATATGACTTGTTAAGCAAATGTCTACTCCTGAACTTATTTAGGCTTGCCATAACAATGGATGAATACTCATTGACTCAAGACATTTCAGCTATTCATTTCCACTTTTACATTAATTTCCACTTTTACATTATGGGGTATTGTGTGTAGGCCAGTGACAGAATATCTCAATTTAATCCATGTTCAATTCAGACTAACACAACAAAATGTGTAAAAAGTCAAGGATAGTGAATACTTTCTGAAGGCACATTAGATATTGCTTAATGCTTTCTAACCAAATGAGTGTGTATAGTGTTGAATTGATTGTTGTAATGAGCCTAGCCCAAGCTAATGACACTACCCTATTCTCTGGAGATTCCTCTTGAGATTCCCTGGCTAGACAGGCGACGGCAACAACATCTCATGTTGCGGGTGTGGTCCTCCTATTGGGATTTCTGTTTGGAAGTAGACACTGCACTGCTTTGTGTGTATGTGCATAATGTATGATTGCCCCTGTAGCATACAGTGAGGGATGTGTCTCATTTGTGATTAGGTGCTGGATACTGACACTAATACACACACTCTACACACACGTACATATGGATTTGATTCTATAGATATGTTGAAGAAGTATGTGATAATGGGTTTTGAAGTGTAATGTTTTAGCTGAATGTAAATTGCCTTAATATTGCTGGACCCCAGGAAGAGTAGCTGCTGCCTTGATAGCAGCTAATGAGTAATGAGCATTTCCATGTAAAGGACCCATGAGCACCAACATGTGAAGTTCATAGGAACATGTCAAATTTGGTGTGAAATGAAAGCTAAGAGTCTATACTTTTGTTGTTGAAATAAAGGCATATACATTTTTCAACCATTTCTTTGCATGCTTTGATTTCTGGTTAAACAGATGGAAAAGGTTTTAAAATGAATTAGAAATACATCAAAACACAATAATTTTGAAGTAAAGACATGCCAACTAATATTACAACTTATATTTAAATAAATTTCCTTGTGGAAGTTTAAAAAACATTGCCCTGTGCCTTGGAATTAATTCCATTACCAATTTTTTCTAATTTCTCTCCCTCTTGAGGACGGAGGATAATGAAAGTTCACAAAAGTAACAAGTAAAGGTAGACATACAAATAGTTATATTATTTTGACTGATATCTATTTGGTTTATGAATGAATGATTAAAGCTAAATTGGTAATAGAATTTCAGAAAAATCTGTAACGGATTTACTGCAATTGAGTTGGCTACAATGAGAAATCATAATAGTCACAAACCACAGTTGGGACACCTGCTACAGTGCTCCCTTCCGCTGGCGTCTCCCTTCCGATGGCGTCTCCCTTCCGCTGGCGTCTCCCTTCCACTGGCATGTTCCACTGGTGTACTGTTATTTTTATTTTTGTCATCTGATGGTCAAAGCAAGTGTGAAAACAGTCTGGACAACCCCTCCCTCCCTCTGTCTCCCTCTCTCTCTGTCTCCCTCTCTCCCTCTGTCTCCCTCTCTCCCTCTGTCTCCCTCTCTCCCTCTGTCTCCCTCTCTCCCTCTGTCTCCCTCCCCCGCTCTGTCTCCCTCCCTCTCTCTCTCTCTCTCTCTCTGACTCCCTCCCTCCCTCTGTCTCTCTCCCTCTCTCCCTCTGCCTCCCTCCCTCCTCTCCCTCTCTCTGCCTCTCTCCCTCTCTCTGCCTCTCTCCCTCTCTCTCCCTCTCTCTCCCCCCTCCCTCTGTCTCCCCTCCCTCTGTCTCCCTCTCTCTCTCTTGCCCCTACCCCTCCCCCCCTCCCTCCCTCCCTCCCTCCCTCCCTCCCTGCCCCTCCCTCCCTCCCTCCCCCTCCCTCCCTCCCTCCCTCCCTCCCTCCCTCTCTCTCTGCCCCCTCCCTCTGTCTCCCTCTCTCTCTCTCTCTCTCTCTGCCCCTCCCTCTGTCTCCCTCTCTCTCTCTGCCCCTCCCTCTCTCTCTTTGCCCCTCCCTCTGTCTCCCTCTCTCTCTTTGCCCCTCCCCTCTCTCTTTGCCCCTCCCTCCCTCCCTCCCTCCCTCCCTCCCTCCCTCCCTCCCTCCCTCCCTCCCTCCCTCCCTCCCTCCCTCCCTCCCTCCCTCCCTCCCTCCCTCCCTCCCTCCCTCCCTCCCTCCCTCCCTCCCTCCCTCCCTCCCTCCTCTATCTCTGCCTCTCTCCCTCCCTCTGTATCCCTCTCTCTGTCTTCCCCTATCTCTGACTCCCTCCCTCCCTCTGTCTCTCTCCCTCTCTCCCTCTGCCTCCCTCCCTCCGTCTCCCTCTCTCTGCCTCTCTCCCTCTCTCTGCCTCTCTCCCTCTCTCTCCCTCTCTCTACCCCTCCCTCTGTCTCCCTCCCTCTGTCTCCCTCTCTCTCTTTGCCCCTACCCCTGTCTCCCTCCCTCCCTCCCTCCCTCTGTCTCCCTCTCTCTCTCTCTCTCTCTCTCTCTGCCCCTCCCTCTTTCTCGCTCTCTCTCTCTGCCCCCTCTCTGTCTCTGTCCCTGCCCCTCCCTCCCTCCCTCCCTCCCTGCCCCTCCCTCCCTCCCTCCCTCCCTCCCCCTCCCTCCCTCCCTCCCTCCCTCCCTCCCTCCCTCCCTCCCTCCCTCCCTCCCTCCCTCCCTCCCTCCCTCCCTCCCTCCCTCCCTCCCTCCCTCTCTGTCTCTGCCTCTCTCCCTCCCTCTCTATCTCTGCCTCTCTCCCTCCCTCTGTATCCCTCTCTCTGTCTTCCCCTATCTCTGTCTCCCTGTCTCCCTCTCTCTCTATGCCCCTCTCTCTGTCTCTGCCTCACTCCCTCCCTCCCTCTGTCTCCCACTCTCTCTGCCCCTCCCTCTGTCTCCCTCTCTGCCCCTCTCTGTCTCCCTCTCTCTTTCTGCCCTTCTCTCTGTCTCCCTCTCTCTCTCTGCCCTCTCTCTCTCTCGTTCTCTCGTTCTCTCTCTCTCTCTCTCTCTCTCTGTCTCTCTCTGCCCCTCTCTCTCTCTCATTCTCTCTCTCTCTCTAATTAACATAAACACATTTAGCATCTCCTGGCTTCCACACATAGCCTACAAGTCTAATAAATCAATTTAATATAGCCTACACACATGAAATGAAGAAAATGTAGTCTATTTCAGAAGAACAGAATAGCATAATCTGAGTTGTCTTTATGTTAGGTCCTGATCTGGCAATGCGCACACATATAAGTGTGATTGTTCCATTAGCGGAAAACACCATTATCATAAGTGACTGCAAATGCAATTATGCATGTAATGCTTTTATTATAAAGATGCATTTTTTTTGTGAAAATTATCTTCCCCAAACATGAAACTCATGCGCTACTTATGTATGCCAGTTAGTCTCTACACCCCTTGTAAAGTGGATTAACGTGCTTAATGTTAAGAAGTTATTTGGCCACTTTAGTTGTGATACAAACCTTATTAAAGCATACAGGCCTTTGGACTAGGCTAGGGGGAAATAGGGCATCTTTTCTTATGCTGGGCATCATTCACAAGTGATAGGCTAATATTGTCCCCCATCAGACTATTCCTGATTGAATCTTGTCTTTACATATACTAAATAACATATGTGTGAAATTTGTTTTGATATAGAATAGACCATTATCATGCACCTGTATCGAAACAGGGGCAGCGGGAAAAAATACATATCATCTGTGCACTTAAATAGCGAATGGAGGACGCTTTTCCCCGTGGTTTATTTTCATGTCAGCCAGGTAGGCTGTACTCCTGTTGTAAATATAAGCAATGAGCTTAATATTAGGCAAGTTGAGAAATAAATATAGCAGGCCTAGCCTATAGAAAGCTAATGGGATCCTCCTCTTTTTGGTAGAGGCCATCACTCTGTTTTCTCATGCAATTGCATAGCCTATAGAAATATTGCGCAAAATGAGCTCATGGGCTCTCATGAAGAGTTTGATTTGATTTTCGAAGACATTTACATTGATGTCAGAGTGATTAGAAGTACAATTGAGTGCTGAGTACTGAGCATTTAGCAAGTTTGGCAGACTACTAATGACCAGCAGCAGCATCAGAGCTTTGAGAAGCCTAATTACTGTGACTAAACAGTTACATGGAATTTTACTGCCTTCTTGACTCGTGACCGCCAGTGTTGCGGTAATATGATCATTGCAACAGCCCTAGTCCGGACCGGCCTTGACTTGGCCCAAACATAGACATCCCATGATTCTTTCAGATTTCGTCCAGTCCGAATCTGAACCAATCATAGACGTCTATGTTTTACAAGTATGTAGAGCACAGTACAGTACAGAAGAGTACATACAGTAAAGTCAAGTAAAAGAAAAATGTATGGGGATAAACACAGAATTTCTGAACTTCACCTTGGAAATAATGGATGAAGCAGAGCTGAGTTCCTTTGTGGAGTTAATTTTTCTAAGGTAATGTACAGAATGGAGGTATTTATCCTGCTTATACCACAGTTGCCAAATAATACAATACTAAAGCACACATTTCCCGGTTGATATAAAAATAAATAATTTATATTTTAATTTTTATGGCATCGGGCTGAACAATGCCATTTACCTGTAACTGTATTCATGCCTTTTGTGCCTTATTGCTTAAGTACAGTACACAGTAGAGCACACTGAAGATGAGTACACTATAATGTACTGTATTGTACTGTACTGTACAATACTGTACATTACTGTACTCTGCTCTACCATACTCTACAGTGCTGTGCCGTACTTTGATGTCCAAATTTAGACGTCTATGATGTAAAATATAGACATCTATGATTGGTTCAGATTTGGTCCTTCAGCATAACGTTTCTTACAGGTTTCCTCGTTGTTCTATTTAAAGTCATGTTCTCAAATTGTTCGGAGAACATTAAGAAACAACGTTCTTCTTTGGGAATTTCATTACTTCACATAACGTTTCCTACATGTTTCGTCATTGTTCTATTTAAAGTCATGTTCTCAAATTGTTCAGAGAGTGTTAACTAACAACATTCTTCGGTGGGAATTTCAATACTTCAGCATAACATTTCCTTCAGGTTTCCTCACTTTGCCTTTTAGGAATTTCAGTGCTTTAGCACTGTGACATTTAAAGAACATACATTATTTCAAAACATACATTCCGTTCTCAACTTCATCAAAACTCTATTTGTTAAGTGTGTTCAGGTGTTTTGTCCACACCCACTAATTGACCACACCTGATCTTAATGAGTACTTGTTTCCTTTGAAATAGGGTCTGTTTGAATAGACTTAAATTAACAGTTTTGTACGAGTTTAAAAAAACACAGCATGCTAGCCATATCCTGGTGGCAAAGTGGACTAATTCCATGGATAGCAAACAGAAGATCATAGGTTTGAATCTCACTGATGCTGTGCACAATTAAAAAATGTATTTCTATGTGTCCTATTTGTGATTGGAGTTCAAAAACCACTAAACAAAAATATAGATATAAAGTGTTGGTTTCATGAGCTGAAATAAAAGATCCCAGAAATGTTCCTTACCCACAAAAAGCTTGTGCACACATTTCTTTAATCCCTGTTAGTGAGCATTTCTCCTTTGCTCATCCATCCACCTGACAGTTGTGCCATATCAATAATCTGATTAAACAGCATGATCATTACAGATGCACCTTGTGTTGGGGTCAATAAAAAAACACTAAAAATGTGCAGTTTTGTCACACTACGCAATGCCACAGATGTCTCAAGTTTTGAGGGAGCCTGCAATTGGCATGCTGACTGCAGGAATGTCCACCAGAGCTGTTGTCAGAGAATTGAATGTTAATTTCTCTACCATAAGATAATTTTTGAGAAATTGGCAGTTTGTCCAACCAGCCTCCCAACCACAGACCACATATAACCACGCCAGCCCAGGATCTCTAACATCCGGCTTCTTCACCTGTGGGATCATCTGAGACCAGCCACCTTGACAGCTGATAAAACTGGGGGTTTGCAACTGAAGAATTTCTAATTGCTATTCATCCAAAAGTGAAAATGCTTCCCCCTATCCCAAAGAAGTTTTAATGGATAAATCCCGGTTTCAACTGTACCGGGTAGATGGCAGACAGCATGTATCGCGTTGTGTGGGAAAGCGGTTTGCCCCATGAACTTTGTGAACAGTGCCCCATGATGGTGGTGAGGTTATGGTATGGGCAGGCACAAGCCATGGACAACACAATTGCATTTTATTGATTGCAATTTGAATGCACAGAGATACTGTGACGAGATCCTGGGGCCTATGGTCATGCCATTTATCCGCCACCATCATATCAAGTTTCAGCATGATAACGCATTAGCCCCATGTCGCAAGGATCTGTACTCAATTCCTTACTCAATTACTGGTAGCTGAAAATGTCCAAGTTATTCCATGGCCTGCATACTCACCAAACATGTCACCCATTGAGCATGTGTGGGATGCTCTGGATTGACGTGTACGACAGTGTGTTCCAGTTCCCGCCAATATGCAGCAACTTCACACAGCCATTGAAAAGGAGTGGGACAACATTCCAAATGCCACAATCAGCCTGATCAACTCTATGCGAAGGAGATGTGTCGCGCTGCATGAGGAAAATGGTGGTCAAACCAGACACTGACTGGTTGTCTTATCCACGCCCCTACCGTACCTCTTTTTTTAACAAGATATCTGTGACCAACAGATGCATATCTGTATTCCCAGTCATTTGAAAACCATAGATTAGGGCCCAATGCGTTCATTTAAATTGACAGATTTTCTTATATGAACTGTAACTCAGTAAAATCTTTGAAATTGTTACATGTTGGGTTTATATTTTTGTTCAGTGTCATCAACCCAAACTAAGCTAGCAGTGTTATTAAAAGTCTTATTAAAAATGTTGTGAAAGTTGTAAAAAGTTATTCAAAAACCTCCAAATAACCTTACATTGCAATCAAAACATTCACAGCATTTAGAAAATGTTCTCAGAATGTTATTTAATTACCTTCAAATAACCTATAATTTCCATTCTCAGAAAGTTAATAGAACCTCAATGCAATCTAAAAATGTAGGTTCCCAGAACAGGCTAAATTTTCACTTCTGTTCTTAGAACGTTTTGAAAACTTTCCGTTCTACCAGCCAGGAAACTTATGGCTTCGTTCCCAGAGCTAATGGGAACCTGTTAGAGGAATTTAACTCCTATATGTTCATTAACCAATTCCTTTATAACAAAGCAAAACAACTGTCTGTTTCTAAGAATTTGTAAGGTTCTTATTTGCATAAAATAGACAAAAGATCAGTCTCAAAATTAATCAATAGCGTTTATTCCCAAGAGCTCGGAACATAATCACATGTACATTAGTTTATATATCACACATAGCATCATGTCGTACGAAATGTCTCTCCTCCTCTTGGACAATGACAAAGCTGCTTTTCAATTAAATTCTAACACATACACATTGCTTATCTTCTGCTACCATATGTTACACAATCTACTGCACGCCCAATGGTTTCTCCCCTCCCTGGTTGGGTACCAGACATCTTTCCTGTTGTTAGTTTCACTGTGATCACGAGTTGTCTGTTGACCCTTCCTCTTGGCTTATGTACCAACATATTCTTCAACAGACAGCAGATAACGCTGAGTTATAACTCTACGCCAAATGTATACATTATTTAGTCATTATTGATAAAAATCCTTCAACAGAAACCAAAACATACATTCACACAACTTCCAAGGAACCAAATGTGCTAGCTGGGGTGTGGTTTGTTAATCTTTGAAAGTTTTTGTTTGGCATAAATTAAGTGAATTCCGTTAATGTGGAATTGCCCTGACCTCTCTTCTCCCTGCACGGTAAAATCATAATGAATACTAATGAAAGTCAGTGGGTGAAAGGGACTGTAGGAGACACGTTTAGTACTGAAGATGATGTATTATCTGGGGAGTCAGATCATTTAAGTGCATATCTGTATAGCTGATAAGTCTGTGTCTCCACTCAGCACAATGCTATGGGCTGAATGCAGTATTATACTGGAAGTGTTAGAGGATTCCAGTATTTGGCGTATAGTAACAGAACATCACTGAGTTTCCTATATCTGACATAGTTGTTAGGATGGTGTTTCTTTGGCCTCATGTCCTATAGTGCCTCATGTCCTGTTGTGCCTCATGTCCTGTAGTGCCTCATGTCCTGTAGTGCCTCATGTCCTGTTGTGCCTCATGTCCTGTAGTGCCTCATGTCCTGTAGTGCCTCATGTCCTGTAGTGCCTCATGTCCTGTAGTGCCTCATGTCCTGTTGTGCCTCTGTTGTGCCTCATGTCCTGTTGTGCCTCATGTCCTGTAGTGCCTCATGTCCTGTTGTGCCTCATGTCCTGTAGTGCCTCATGTCCTGTAGTGCCTCATGTCCTGTAGTGCCTCATGTCCTGTAGTGCCTCATGTCCTGTAGTGCCTCATGTCCTGTTGTGCATCATGTCCTGTTGTGCCTCATGTCCTGTTGTGCCTCATGTTCTGTAGTGCTTGAGATAGAGAGACAAAATGATAGGCCATCTCAAATGGATTCATAAGATCCAGGATAACGAATTGCGTGTTTGGTACCAAGGTACGAGATGGAACTTGTCGACAGACAGCAAAATCTGACATTCAAGTGCATCAAATCATAGGCAGTTGGCACAATAAAAACGCCACTTTTCACAAATCAGAGAAATGCCTTCAACATCAGGAAGGACAGTATCTATTTAGAAGATAGATGAGAAGGCTGAAAGCCCAAATACATATAAGTTAGGCTAATTATTGAGGAGTGCAACCAATAAATTGAGATATTTATTTGCTCCTGTCCCTAACCAGTGACTGTTGCAGCATCTCACTTCTGTTAGAGATTATGGAAAAAATGAAAATAAGACAGAAGAGAATGAATGAGAAAGCCATATATATTTAATCATTGAGTAAATGTTGTAGAGTAGGGGTGACAAACGTGGAGGGCCTAGTGTCTGCAGGTTTTTGGTTTTTCCTTTCAGTTAAGCCCTAGACAACCAGGTGTGGGGAGTTCCTTACTAATTAGTGACCTTTATTCATCAATCAAGTACAAGGGAGGAGCAAAAACCTGCAGACACTCGGCCCTATGTGGATTGATTTTGACACCTGTGCTGTAGAGATTGCGAAAAGATAACTTATGTTACCAATGACGTTGTACAGCATCGGTCCACTCATTAGGACTAGCCCACCCTAGCCTAGTGCTCCTATTCCCTGAAATGCCAAGCCCTGCTCTTGGGGCCTTGCCAGAGAGACATGCCCTGCCGTGCCCTGTCCTGCCTAGCCTAGCCGGTCTGCTTGCTTGCTCAGGCTTACATAAAGCATTTCTGCTAAATGCTGTGCTTATTACACAACCATGGAATAGGTAGGGAAATATAGGCCAGGGGGGTGAGTGCTGGCTGGCTTATGTCACCCGGGAGGATGCTAGTCGTGCACTCAACCGTCTGGACCACGGTGGCCGGACAGGGGAACTCTGTTTCCTCTACATCGGGGGTGTCAAACTCATTCCACAGAGGGCTGAGTGTCTGTGGATTTTTGTTTTTTCCATTCAATTAAGACCTAGATAACCAGGTGAGGGGAGTTCCTTACTAATTAGTGACCTTAATTCATCAATCAATTACAAAGGGTGGAGCGAAAACCCGCAGACACTTGGCCCTCCGTGGAATGAGTTTGACACGTGCTCTACATTAACCAGTCTTATCAGCTGGCGCTGGGCCAAGAAGAGGCTAAGCACAGATCATGCTGATGCAACACTCACTGACATGTGAGCATTTTGCTTTT
This sequence comes from Oncorhynchus masou masou, assembly GCF_036934945.1. Taxonomy (NCBI): domain Eukaryota; kingdom Metazoa; phylum Chordata; class Actinopteri; order Salmoniformes; family Salmonidae; genus Oncorhynchus; species Oncorhynchus masou. The sequence goes on along the minus strand of NC_088235.1, from coordinate 76,564,365 downwards.
CAGTTCGGAGATGGATGCAAGACCTTTTGTGACCCAACGTCACCCAATAAGCGGAGGACAACTTTATTATTATGATTCATTTGATTTACTCATGCAATAGGCTATATTACCCACTTTCATATAAACACTGGCCCTGTCCGAATACCTATATTTGAATCCTAAATATTATGTTTTTTGAGTATGCGGAATAAATCAATTTTAATAGTATGCGACATTTCGAAAATCAAGTCTACTTTAAATGCCCGGTTGTAATACTAATTTCTGCTTTGACAACAGCTAATCAGTTCGATCAACAAATAGCGGGAAGCAACAGAATCACGCGTGACCCGTTCTCAGCATGCGAAAATATAATTTTTAATAGTATGCAACATTTCGAAAATAATTTCTGAAAACAGTCTTTACAAAAAAATGGAAAAAAATGGATTTCTGTTATCTCATTGAAAAGTGTTTCTTGTTCTCATGGGCTTCGTCATAGCCTTTTAACTAAATACTAAACCATGTTCAGATTTGGAAATGAAAATGAGCTATTATCAGGTTGGTTAATGATTTGCCAGTCTGTTGAATTTGGAAGAATCCACCAGCACTGGGCCCCGCCCAACCTACTCAGCCAATCAGAAGCTTCTACTGCGTTACAACCGTGGCATACTGCATACTTTTTACTAAACAGTATGTGCTAAATATTATTGGGTAAATAGTATGCAGTTTAAGTATGTAGTACGCTAGTATGGGTATTCAGAAACAGCTAGTATGTTCCCCTTCTCATTAAAATGTTTTCTTCCGTTCTCATTTTCTGCTCATTCCTCACAGTTCCCGACCTCTTCAAGAGGAATTGACTAGAAATGCTGATCTAATTCTCTCTAAGTATGTGGAAGCTGAGCTCACAACTGCCCTCTGTACCTAATACCTCCCATTTGTCCAATTATTCTGAATTTATCATGTCCATTTTCCTTCTTCCACACTCTAGCCGACATTCAGTAGTCATCCAACCCATCTTATTACTTTATTAGGTTGTAATTGCACTCAAGGGGGACACCCAACCCATTGGGCACAAACTGATTAAATCAATGTTGTTTCAACTTAATCCGTCAATATGTTGTGACATTGAATCACTGTGGAAAACACATTGGATTTGAAAAAGTCAAAGCAACTGTTGTTTTGAAGGTAAAATCATCATCATTATGGTAACCAATTTTCAACAAAGACCACATTTGTATAAAATATGTTGAATTTTTGCCTTTGAAACAACATCAGATTTTCAACATAATATCCACTATAAAAAAAACAATAGACTGGGCAGCACCTTGCATCCGACTGTAGAGTTGATATAGCTACAGCTATCTCTTCGGTCTCCCATCCAGGGTTTTAATCAAGCCCTGCATAGCTTTGATATTTGTCACTGAAATCTCCACTTAATAGATTCACTGTTGCTATTGAAGTAATTCCAAAGAGTCGGTTAAAAACCTCTCGACACCATTCGCTGAAAAGGCAGAAAGCAAAATTCAAATGTTTTTTTTTAAATATTTAACTTTCATACATTCACAAGGGCAATACACCAAATTAAAGCTTAACTTTTTGTTGATCTACCCATCGTGTCTGATTTCAAAAAGGCTTTACAATGAAAGCACACCATATGATTATGTTAGGTCAGAGCCTAGTCACAAAAAAACATACAGCCATTTTCCAGCCAAAGAGAGGAGTCAAAAAAAGCAGAAATAGAGATAATATTAAACACTAACATTTGATGATCTTCATCAGATGGCACTCATAGGACTTCATGTTACACAATACATGTATGTTTTGTTCGATAATGTGAATATTTGGAAATTATAGGTTATTTGGAGGTAATTAAATAACGTTCTGTAAACATTATAACATTGCGAGCTGTTTGAAGCTGGTGGAGCAAAACCAAACTTTTGTTTTGGTCAACCAGCTTCAAACAGCTATAAAAGACATTTTACAGTGATTATATGGGACTTTGAGCAAACTGGAAACCGCACATCCTGAGGCCATATTTGTTGTAGCTGGGGCTATTATTAATAAAGGAAATCTTAGGAAAGTTTTCCCGAAATCTCCTGTGCCACACGGGGAGAGAAGACGCTTGAACAATGTTATTCTCCCTATTCTGTGATGGTTACAAGGCCCACCCCCGCCCGCCCTACAGCAAATCAAATCACTCTTGGGATATGTTCCGAGGCCCCTCTGGAATATCATTGACGTCTACACTATCTCTGTCACTGGTTTCATCATCAAGTGCATAGAGGATGTTGTTCCTACAGTGACGATTAAAGCATATCCAACCCAAAAAAATGTGGTAATTGGCAGCTTTCGAGCAAAAATAAAAGCGTAACCACCCCATTTAACCACGGCAAGGTGACTGGGAACATGGACGAGTACAAACAGACCAGCTACAACCTCTGTAAGTCAATCATAGCGGCAAAAATATATTAACGGGGCAATGTGCAGTCACAATTCAGTGGCTCAGACACAATACATGTGGCAGGGACTATAACAGACTATAAAGAGGAAACCAGCTATGTCGAGGACACCGATGCCTCACTCCTAGACAAACTTAACACATTCTTTGCCAGCTTCAAGGAAAACAACACAGAGCCACCATCGTGGGCCCCCACTGCTCAAGAGGACGACGGCTTCCCGATTATAGGACTTTCAAGCATGGCTGCCAGCCCGGACGGCATACCAAGGTGTGTCTCCAGTGCATGATGCAGGCCAGCTGGCTGGAGTGTTTACGGACATATTCAACCTATCCCTATACCAGTCTGTTGTCCCCTCTTACTTCAAGATGTCCAGCATTTTTCATGTACCCAAGCAAGCTAAGGTAACTAAACTATGTGAGAATGCTATTCATTGACTACAGCTCAGCGTTCAACACCATAGTGCCCTCAAAGCTCATCAATAAGCTAAGGACCCTGGGACTAAGCACCTCCCTCTGCAACTGGATCCTGGACTTCCTGATGGGCCGCCCCCAGGTGGTAAGGGTAGGTGACAACATACCCGCCACGCTGATCCTCAACACAGGGGCCCCTCGGGTGCGTGCTCAGTCCCCTCCTGTATTCCCTGTTCACTCATGACTGCACGGCCAGACACGACTCCAATACCATCATTTGCCAATGACACCACAGTGTTAGGCCTGATCACCGTCAACAACGAGACAGCCTATATGGAGGAGGTCAGAGACCTGGCCGTGTGGTGCCAGGACAACAACCTCTCTCTCAACGTGATCAAGACAAAGGAGATGATTGTGGACTACAGCAAAAAGATGACCGAGCACACCCCCATTCCCATCGACGGGGCTGCAGTGGAGCAGGTTGGGAGCTTCAAGTTCCTTAGTGTTTACATCACCAACAAACTAACATGGTCCAAGCACACCAAGACAGTCGTGAAGAGGGTACGACAAAACCTATTCCCCCCAGGAGACTGAAAAGATTTGTCATGGGTCCTCAGATCCTCAAAAGGTTCTACAGCTGCACCATTGAGAGCATTCTGACTGGTTGCATCACTGCCTGGTATGGCAACTGCTCGGCCTCCGACCGCAAGGCACTACAAAGGGTAGTGAGAACGGCCCAGTACATCACTGGGGCCAAGCTTCCTGCCATGCAGGACCTCTATACCAGGCAGTTTCAGAGGAAGGCCCTAAAAATGGTCAAAGACTCTATCCACCCTAGTCATAGACTGTTCTCTCTGCTACCTCTCTGCTACAAGCGGTACCAGAGCACCAAGTCTAGGTCCAAGAGGCTTCAAAACAGCTTCTACCCCCAAGCCATAAGACTCCTGAACATCTAGTCAAATGGTTACCCAGACTGTTTGCAGTGTACCCCCCCACCCCTCTTTACACTTTAATACCTACATGTAAGTACTAACTCAACTAACAGGTGCCCCCGCACATTGACTCTGTATCGGTACCCCCCTGTATATAGTCTCGCTATTGTTATTTTACTGCTGCTCTTTAATTACTTGTTATCTTTATCTCTTTTTCTTATCCGTATTTTTTGAAACTGCATTGTTGGTTAGGGGCTCGTAAGTAAGCATTTCACTGTAAGGTCTGTATTCGGCGCACGTGACTAATAACAATTGATTTAAATCGCCCCGTAGCACTCACCTCTGTTATCATGAAGTGCTTTGAGAGGCTGGTCAAGGACCATATCACCTCTACCTTGCCCGACATCTTAGACCCACTACATTTTGCATACCTCCCCAACAAATCCAAGGGCGACGCATTCACCATTGCACTGCACATTACCCTATTCCACCGAGACAATAGGAATACCTATGTGAGGATGCTGTTCATCAACTAGAGTTCTGCTTTCAACACCATTGTGCCCACCAAGCTTGTTACTAAGCTCAGTGTTCTGAACCCCTCCCTGTGCAACTGGGTCCTAAACTTCCTGATGGGTTAACCCCAAGTGGTGAGGGTAGGCAACAACATCTCTGCCATGCTGATCCTCAACACAGAACCCCCTAGGGGTGCGTGCTCAGCCCCCACCTGTACTCCCTGTTTACCCATTACTGTGTGGCTACGCACTACTCCCAACTCAAACATAAAGTTAGCTGAAGACACGACATTGGTAGGCCTGATTACCAATAATAATGAGACAGCCTACAGGGAGGAGGTTAGAGCCCTGGCGGAGTGATGCCAGGAAAATAACCTGTCCCTCAACATCAAAAAACAAAGGAGGACTACAGGAGACAGAGGCAGCATGCCCACACAACGACGGGGTTCTGTTGGTGTGCGTAACAAGTCACATAAGTTGCATGGACTCACTCTGTGTGCAATAATAGTGTTTAACATCATTTTTAACATAATTTTTCAACGACTACCCCACCTCTGTACGCCACAAATACAATTATCTGTAAGGTTCCTCAGTCAAGCAGTGAATTTCAAACACGGATTCAACAACAAAGACCAGGGAAGTTTTCCAATGCCTCACAAAGATGGGCACCTATTGGTAGATGGGTAAAACGAAAGAAAGCAGACATTGAATATCCCTTTGAACATGGTGAAGTTATTAATTACACTTTGGAGGGTGTATCAATACACCCAGTCACTACAAAGATACAGGCGCTCTTCATAACTCAGTTGCAGGAGAGGAACTAAACCGCTCAGGGATATCACCAGGAGGCCAATGGTGACTTTAAAATAGTTACAAAGTTTGATGGCTATGATAGGAGAAAAACTGAGGCTGGATCAAAAACATGGTAGTTACTCCACAATACTAACCTAATTGACAATGTGAAAAGAAGGAAGCATGTACAGAATAAAACATATTCTAAGACATGCACAAGGCACTAAAGTAATACTGCAAAAATATGTCAAAGCAATTTACTTTTTGTCCTGAATTCAAAGTGTTATGTTTGGGGTAAATCCAATACAACACATTACTGAGTACCACTCTACATATTTTCAAGCATAGTGGTGGCTTCATCATGTTATGGTTATGCTTGTAATTGTTAAGGACTGGGGGGGGGGTTTCAGGATAAAAAATAAAAGGAATGCACAATTTGACAGAGCTTGAAGAATGTTGAAAAGAATAATGGCACATGTGGCACAATCCAGGTGTGCAAAGCTCTTATAGGCTGACCCAGAAATAGGGTTTGGCGGTACCTTACCAGGGTATACGGTATTACTGGAAGTGCACACAATCGGCACTATTTGTTTTCAAATAAAATAAAATTGTATTGGTCACATATACATGGTTAGCAGATGTTAATGCGAGTGTAGCGAAATGTTTGTGCTTCTAGTTCTGACCGTGCAGTAATATCAAACAAGTAATCTAACAATTTCACAAAAACGACCTTATACACACAAGTGTAAAGGAATGATTAAGAATATGTACATATAAATATATGGATGAGCGATGGCCGAATGGCATAGGCAGGATGCAGTAGATGGTAAGAGTACAGTATATACATATGAGATGAGTAATGCAGGGTATGCAAACATTATATAAAGTTGCATTGTTTAAGTGACTAGTGATACATTTATTACACCCAAATGTTAATTATAAAAGGGGCTAGAGATTGAGTCTATATGTTGGCAGAAACCACTCAATGTTAGTGATGGCTGTTTAACAGTCTGATGGCCTTGAGATAGAAGCTGTTTTTCAGTCTCTCGGTCCCAGCTTTGATGCACCTGTACTGACCTCGCCTTCTGGATGATAGCAGGGTGAGCAGGCAGTGGCTTGGGTGGTTGTCCTTGATGATCTTTTTGGCCTTCCTATGACAACGGGTGGTGTAGGTGTCCTGGAGGGCAGGTAGTTTTCCCCCGGTGATGCGTTGTGCAGTCCTCACTACAAATTGGAGTGGGTCTAGGGTGTCAGGTAGGGTGGAGGTGATATTATCCTTGACTAGTCTCTCAAAGCACCTCATGATGACGGAAGTGAGTGCTACGGGGCGATAGTCGTTTAGCTAAGTTACCTTAGCTATCTTGGGATCAGGAACAATGGTGGCCCTCTTGAAGCATGTGGGAACAGCAGACTGGAATAGGGATTGATTGAATATGTCCGTAAACACACCAGCCAGCTGGTCAGTGCATGCTCTGAGGACGCGGCTAGGGATGCCGTATGGGCCAGCAACCTTGCGAGGGTTAACACGTTTAAATGTTTTACTCACGTTGGCTGCGGTGATGGAGAGCCCGCATGTTTTGGTAGTGGGCCGTGTCAGTGGCACTGTATTGTCCTCAAAGCAAGCAAAGAAGTTGTTTAGTTTGTCTGGGAGCAAGACATCGGTGTACGCGATGGGGCTGGTTTTCTTTTTGTAGTCCGTGATTGACTGTAGAACCTGCCACATATGTCTTGCGTCTGAGCCGTTGAATTGCGACTCTACTTTGTCTCTCTACTGACGCTTTGCTTGCTTGATTGCCTTGCGGAGGGAATAGCTATACTGTTTGTATTCGGTCATGTTTCCGGTCGCCTTGCCAAGATTAAAAGCAGTGGTTCGCACTTTCAGTTTTGCACAAATGCTGCCATCAATCCACGGTTTCTGGTTGGGGAAGGATTTAATAGTCACTGTGGGTACCACATCGCCAATGCACTTGCTAATAAACTCGCTCACCGAATCAGCATATGCATCAATGTTATTGTCCGATGCTCTCCGGAACATATCCCAGTCCACGTGATCGAATCCATCTTGAAGCGTGGAATCAGATTGGTCGGGCCAGCGTTGAACAGACCTGAGCATGGGCGTTTCCTGGTTTAGTTTCTTTCTATAGGCTGGGAGCAACAAAAGGGAGTCGTGGTCGAAAGGAGGGCGAGGGAGGGTTTGTATTTGTCGCAGAAATTAGAATAGCAATCATCGTTGTTTTGGGTCGCCTACTGGGATCCGATCTATTGTCCTGGGTGGTGGTCCAAACAGAGGATCCGCTTCGGGAAAGTTGTATTCCTGGTCGTAATTTTGGTAAGTTGATGTTGCTCTTATATCCAATAGTTCCTCCAGGCTGTATGTAATAAGACTTAAGATTTCCTGGGGTAACAGTGTAAGAAATAATACGTAAAAAACAAAATACTGCACAGTTTCCTAAGAACGCGAAGCGAGGCGTCCATCTCTTTTTATTTTTGATGCACCAAATAATTTAGGGAACAGGGATCTTGATTTTAGCAGGGGTTTGAATTTCTCTATTCTGGGTACCAGTCTTTTTGGCTAACATTCCACTCCTTGCCACTCTATGTCATTGCCAAAGAGACTGGCCTTTCGGCATCTCAATGATTAATATGCAGCTGGATTTACAGCGGAGTTGCTCAATGGTTGTTGAAAATAGCATTAATATTTTTCATTACAACATGTGGAGCCTCAAAAACAAACATTTAGCTATTAACTAGGCAAGCTATTGTATTTTGAGACTTAAAATCAAAGCAAATAGTTTTTGTGGTTGGAATTGCCGTATGTATTTTGTTTGTGAATGTAGACTAGTGGTGGGGAGTCTACTTCAAAATATTTGATTCCGCGACTCCTTGCCCTTCAACTCCCATTTCTGGGTGTCAACCTTCTCCTAAGATTCAGTATTTTTGCAATGGAGGAGACTAGTTGCTGTAGTCTACATCGAGAACACAAACTCTCATATCTTTCACAGCAAAGAAAGAGCGAGCTAGCAACTACAACCACAGGAGTCGGAGTCTACTCCAAAAATCCTGGAGTCGTGCACCACTAATTTAGACGTCAGCTAGCATCTTTTGACTGACTGGTTTTGTCGGGAAAAAAACAAAAAATGTGTGCTTAATGTGTGCTTTGCAACCAGATACCAACTGTTCTGTGAAGAGAAAAAAAGTTATAGAGTTCCAATATTTTGATAATTGATGTGATTGGAGGATATGTTGTGAGGGTTATCGAATTAGGCTCAACCCCTCTGTTTCCCTCGATCTTATTAATTATAGAATATTGGCAATGACAAGGAGTGGCAAGGACCCCATAGGATGACAATGCCTCCATCCACAGAGCATGAGTGATCCCTGAATGGTTTGATGAGCATGAAAACAATGTGAACCATATGCCATGGCCATCACCAGATCTCAACCCAATGGAACACTTATGGGAGATTCAAGAGTGGTGCCTGAGACGGTGTTTTCCACCACCATCAACAAAACACCACATTGTGGAATTTCTTGTGGAAGAATGGTGTCGCATCCCCCCAGTAGAGTTCCAGACACTTGTAGAATCTATGACAAGGCGCATTTATTTTGTTCTGGGTTGTGGCCCAACATCCTATTAAGATACTTTATGTTGCCGTTTCCTTTACTTTGGCAATTAACTGTAAATCAGAGGCATTCGCTGTGAGTGCATCAGTACGACTTTCTCATCGTCTGGGTTTGGCCGGGGTAGGCCGTCATTGTAAATAAGAATTTGTTCTTAACTGACTTGCCTAGTTAAAAAAAAGGTTACATTTAAATAAAAAAATATATAAAAATTGTGTGGAAGACACAACCTCCAGAAATACAAACTGTGTGTTTGACGGTTGTGCCGAGGAGGAGAATTTCCCATTCTATTGACTAAGGGAGGAATGTCTTGGGCATTTTCTGTGACGTTTGGCAGAGTAACAAGGCAGAACAATACGTTAAGACTTTATTGAAAGAGATTAAACTTGGGTTCAATTAGTTGAGTAACAGGTTTGTCTGGTTGACACACGTGCCCAGGATATTATTGTTCCACACAGAAGAGCATCCATGTGACCTTTCTTCAATTATTAGAGTCATGCATTGTAGCAGGTTGCCAAACAAGGAGTGATGAAAGTCCCAGTTCCTGCCCATGAAACACCTGGCCTATATATTTTCCATTCAGCGGATTGTTGACAATTTCCGCATTTGACCTGCTTGTTTGGTGCTATAAATAGCATTAGCCAAAAAACATAGTTTTAGCAGTGACATCTCTAATTAAAATGGTGGCTTCTATAAGCCACCATTTTAATTAGAGATGTCACTGCTATATTGACAGTCGGAACAACGGGCTCCATTTTCTCTCTCTATTGTTGTTGACAAGTTACCCAACCCAGGAAGTAGAGAACTTATGTTATTCACATGCTGCTGTGCTGCTTCCTGTATAAATATAGGCAAGGCCTGGGGGTTTGGGCTGTTGTATCGTCCCATCAGAGTACACATTAGTTCATGGCTGTTTATGTCCTGGCCTAGGATATGTTCTGGTCAAGCCAGAGATCAAAAATCTAATTTCCTACAGACTTCATCCCACTGGGCAAAAACTGGTTGAATCAACATTGTTTCCATGTTATTTCAATGCCCAAAAATCTATGTGATGATGTTGAATCAACATGGAAAACTGACTGGATTTGCAAAACGTCATTCATGTAAGGGATCTTGTCTTTATTCCGCCTAACATTGAACCCAAATACAATGACAAGGAAAGCTTTTTTGTTGTTGATTTCACATTGAATTCACATTACTTGTAAACCCAAGCAAATGCAAATCAAAACTAGACGCTGAACTGACGTCTGTGCCCAGTGGGATAGTTGTTTGACGTTGTATATGTTGTTTGTGTTTGGCTCATCGGAAAGGATCCTAGCTTTAAAGTTCTAAGCCTGTATGAATGCATGAGGTCATGTGGTTTAACGGAACAGTTCTGGGTCATCCCACAAAATGAGTCCCTTTAGGGTAGTTCAACTTGGTAAAAAGAAAAACATTCACTTAATTTTAACATTTTTCACGACGAACACGTTCTACTTAATAAAAAAACATGTTTTCCCATTTTAAGAGGTTAAATAAAGAATGGATTATAGTAAGTGCCTATTAAAGGGGAATAAATTCCGGAAATTTGTCTATGTGCCTAAACCTCTTTGACTCATTTTTGGACTGTCTGTTACAGTGCGCACCTCTCTCACTCAGGGAGAGTGGAGGCAGGGCTAGAGCCTGCTATGTCACAAGGTTATGTTACTGCAACGCTAGGTAGAATGATTAAAGCATATCCAAACCAAAAAAACGTGGTAATTGGCAGCTTTCGAGCAAAAATAAAAGCGTAACCACCCCATTTAACCACGGCAAGGTGACTGGGAACATGGACGAGTACAAACAGACCAGCTACAACCTCTGTAAGTCAATCATAGCGGCAAAAATATATTAACGGGGCAATGTGCAGTCACAATTCAGTGGCTCAGACACAATACATATGGCAGGGACTATAACAGACTATAAAGAGGAAACCAGCTATGTCGCGGACACCGATGCCTCACTCCTAGACAAACTTAACACATTCTTTGCCAGCTTCAAGGAAAACAACACAGAGCCACCATCGTGGGCCCCCACTGCTCAAGAGGACGACGGCTTCCCGATTATAGGACTTTCAAGCATGGCTGCCAGCCCGGACGGCATACCAAGGTGTGTCCCCAGTGCATGATGCAGGCCAGCTGGCTGGAGTGTTTACGGACATATTCAACCTATCCCTATACCAGTCTGTTGTCCCCTCTTACTTCAAGATGTCCAGCATTTTTCATGTACCCAAGCAAGCTAAGGTAACTAAACTATGTGAGAATGCTATTCATTGACTACAGCTCAGCGTTCAACACCATAGTGCCCTCAAAGCTCATCAATAAGCTAAGGACCCTGGGACTAAACACCTCCCTCTGCAACTGGATCCTGGACTTCCTGATGGGCCGCCCCCAGGTGGTAAGGGTAGGTGACAATATACCCGCCACGCTGATCCTCAACACAGGGGCCCCTCGGGTGCGTGCTCAGTCCCCTCCTGTATTCCCTGTTCACTCATGACTGCACGGCCAGACACAACTCCAATACCATCATTTGCCAATGACACCACAGTGTTAGGCCTGATCACCGTCAACAACGAGACAGCCTATATGGAGGAGGTCAGAGACCTGGCCGTGTGGTGCCAGGACAACAACCCCTCTCTCAACGTGATCAAGACAAAGGAGATGATTGTGGATTACAGCAAAAAGATGACCGAGCACACCCCCATTCCCATCGACGGGGCTGCAGTGGAGCAGGTTGGGAGCTTCAAGTTCCTTAGTGTTTACATCACCAACAAACTAACATGGTCCAAGCACACCAAGACAGTCGTGAAGAGGGTACGACAAAACCTATTCCCCCCAGGAGACTGAAAAGATTTGTCATGGGTCCTCAGATCCTCAAAAGGTTCTACAGCTGCACCATTGAGAGCATTCTGACTGGTTGCATCACTGCCTGGTATGGCAACTGCTCGGCCTCCGACCGCAAGGCACTACAAAGGGTAGTGAGAACGGCCCAGTACATCACTGGGGCCAAGCTTCCTGCCATGCAGGACCTCTATACCAGGCAGTTTCAGAGGAAGGCCCTAAAAATGGTCAAAGACTCCAGCCACCCTAGTCATAGACTGTTCTCTCTGCTACCTCTCTGCTACAAGCGGTACCGGAGCACCAAGTCTAGGTCCAAGAGGCTTCTAAACAGCTTCTACCCCCATGCCATAAGACTCCTGAACATCTAGTCAAATGGCTACCCAGACTGTTTTGCAGTGTACCCCCCCCAACCCCTCTTTACACTTTAATACCTACATGTAAGTACTAACTCAACTAACAGGTGCCCCCGCACATTGACTCTGTATCGGTACCCCCCTGTATATAGTCTCGCTATTGTTATTTTACTGCTGCTCTTTAATTACTTGTTATCTTTATCTCTTTTTCTTATCCGTATTTTTTGAAACTGCATTGTTGGTTAGGGGCTCGTAAGTAAGCATTTCACTGTAAGGTCTGTATTCGGCGCACGTGACTAATAACAGTTGATTTAAATCGGCCCGTAGCACTCACCTCTGTTATCATGAAGTGCTTTGAGAGGCTGGTCAAGGACCATATCACCTCTACCTTGCCCGACATCTTAGACCCACTACATTTTGCATACCTCCTCGACGCATTCGCCATTGCACTGCACATTACACTATTCCACTGAGACAATAGGAATACCTATGTGAGGATGCTGTTCATCAACTAGAGTTCTGCTTTCAACCCCATTGTGCCCACCAAGCTTGTTACTAAGCTCAGTGTTCTGAACCCCTCCCTGTGCAACTGGGTCCTAGACTTCCTGATGGGTTAACCCCAAGTGGTGAAGGTAGGCAACAACATCTCTGCCATGCTGATCCTCAACACAGAACCCTCCAGGGGTGTGTGCTCAGCCCCCTCCTGTACTCCCTGTTTACCCATTACTGTGTGGCTACGCACTACTCCCAACTCAATCGTCAAGTTAGCTGAAGACACGACATTGGTAGGCCTGATAACCAATAATGATGAGACAGCCTACAGGGAGGAGGTTAGAGCCCTGGCGGTGTGATGCCAGGAAAATAACCTGTCCCTCAACATCAAAAAACAAAGGAGGACTACAGGAGACAGAGGCAGCATGCCCACACAACGACGGGGTTGCAGTGGAGAGGGTCAAAAGCTTAAAGTTTCTTGGCACGCACATCCCCGAGGACCTGAAATGGTTCCACCACACCAACACCGTGGTGAAGAAGGCGCAACAGCGCCTCAACAACCTCAGGCGGCTGAAGAAATTCGGCATGGCCCCTAAGACTCTCGCAAACTTCTGTAGATGCACCATTGAGAGCATTCTGTTGGTGTGCGTAACAAGTCACATAAGTTGCATGGACTCACTCTGTGTGCAATAATAGTGTTTAAAAAATTTTCAATGACTACCTCACCTCTGTACGCCACACATACAATTATCTGTAAGGTTCCTCAGTCAAGCAGTGAATTTCAAACACGGATTCAACAACAAAGACCAGGGAAGTTTTCCAATGCCTCACAAAGATGGGCACCTATTGGTAGATGGGTAAAAAGAAAGAAAGCAGACATTGAATATCCCTTTGAACATGGTGAAGTTATTAATTACACTTTGGAGGGTGTATCAATACACCCAGTCACTACAAAGATACAGGCGCTCTTCATAACTCAGTTGCAGGAGAGGAACTAAACCGCTCAGGGATATCACCAGGAGGCCAATGGTGACTTTAAAATAGTTACAAAGTTTGATGGCTATGATAGGAGAAAAACTGAGGCTGGATCAAAAACATGGTAGTTACTCCACAGTACTAACCTAATTGACAATGTGAAAAGAAGGAAGCATGTACAGAATAAAACATATTCTAAGACATGCACAAGGCACTAAAGTAATACTGCAAAAATATGTCAAAGCAATTTACTTTTTGTCCTGAATTCAAAGTGTTATGTTTGGGGTAAATCCAATACAACACATTACTGAGTACCACTCTACATATTTTCAAGCATAGTGGTGGCTTCATCATGTTATGGTTATGCTTGTAATTGTTAAGGACTGGGGGGGGGGTTTCAGGATAAAAAATAAAAGGAATGCGCAATTTGACAGAGCTTGAAGAATGTTGAAAAGAATAATGGCACGTGGCACAATCCAGGTGTGCAAAGCTCTTATAGGCTGACCCAGAAATAGGGTTCGGCGGTACCTTACCAGGGTATACGGTATTACTGGAAGTGCACACAATCGGCACTATTTGTTTTCAAATAAAATAAAATTGTATTGGTCACATATACATGGTTAGCAGATGTTAATGCGAGTGTAGCGAAATGTTTGTGCTTCTAGTTCTGACCGTGCAGTAATATCAAACAAGTAATCTAACAATTTCACAAAAACGACCTTATACACACAAGTGTAAAGGAATGATTAAGAATATGTACATATAAATATATGGATGAGCGATGGCCGAATGGCATAGGCAGGATGCAGTAGATGGTAAGAGTACAGTATATACATATGAGATGAGTAATGCAGGGTATGCGAACATTATATAAAGTTGCATTGTTTAAGTGACTAGTGATACATTTATTACACCCAAATGTTAATTATAAAAGGGGCTAGAGATTGAGTCTATATGTTGGCAGAAACCACTCAATGTTAGTGATGGCTGTTTAACAGTCTGATGGCCTTGAGATAGAAGCTGTTTTTCAGTCTCTCGGTCCCAGCTTTGATGCACCTGTACTGACCTCGCCTTCTGGATGATAGCAGGGTGAGCAGGCAGTGGCTTGGGTGGTTGTCCTTGATGATCTTTTTGGCCTTCCTATGACAACGGGTGGTGTAGGTGTCCTGGAGGGCAGGTAGTTTTCCCCCGGTGATGCGTTGTGCAGTCCTCACTACAAATTGGAGTGGGTCTAGGGTGTCAGGTAGGGTGGAGGTGATATTATCCTTGACTAGTCTCTCAAAGCACCTCATGATGACGGAAGTGAGTGCTACGGGGCGATAGTCGTTTAGCTAAGTTACCTTAGCTATCTTGGGATCAGGAACAATGGTGGCCCTCTTGAAGCATGTGGGAACAGCAGACTGGAATAGGGATTGATTGAATATGTCCGTAAACACACCAGCCAGCTGGTCAGTGCATGCTCTGAGGACGCGGCTAGGGATGCCGTATGGGCCAGCAACCTTGCGAGGGTTAACACGTTTAAATGTTTTACTCACGTTGGCTGCGGTGATGGAGAGCCCGCATGTTTTGGTAGTGGGCCGTGTCAGTGGCACTGTATTGTCCTCAAAGCAAGCAAAGAAGTTGTTTAGTTTGTCTGGGAGCAAGACATCGGTGTACGCGATGGGGCTGGTTTTCTTTTTGTAGTCCGTGATTGACTGTAGAACCTGCCACATATGTCTTGCGTCTGAGCCGTTGAATTGCGACTCTACTTTGTCTCTCTACTGACGCTTTGCTTGCTTGATTGCCTTGCGGAGGGAATAGCTATACTGTTTGTATTCGGTCATGTTTCCGGTCGCCTTGCCAAGATTAAAAGCAGTGGTTCGCACTTTCAGTTTTGCACAAATGCTGCCATCAATCCACGGTTTCTGGTTGGGGAAGGATTTAATAGTCACTGTGGGTACCACATCGCCAATGCACTTGCTAATAAACTCGCTCACCGAATCAGCATATGCATCAATGTTATTGTCCGATGCTCTCCGGAACATATCCCAGTCCACGTGATCGAATCAATCTTGAAGCGTGGAATCAGATTGGTCGGGCCAGCGTTGAACAGACCTGAGCATGGGCGTTTCCTGGTTTAGTTTCTTTCTATAGGCTGGGAGCAACAAAAGGGAGTCGTGGTCGAAAGGAGGGCGAGGGAGGGTTTGTATTTGTCGCAGAAATTAGAGTAGCAATCATCGTTGTTTTGGGTCGCCTACTGGGATCCGATCCATTGTCCTGGGTGGTGGTCCAAACAGAGGATCCGCTTCGGGAAAGTTGTATTCCTGGTCGTAATTTTGGTAAGTTGATGTTGCTCTTATATCCAATAGTTCCTCCAGGCTGTATGTAATAAGACTTAAGATTTCCTGGGGTAACAGTGTAAGAAATAATACGTAAAAAACAAAATACTGCACAGTTTCCTAAGAACGCGAAGCGGCGTCCATCTCTTTTTATTTTTGATGCACCAAATAATTTAGGGAACAGGGATCTTGATTTTAGCAGGGGTTTAAATTTCTCTATTCTGGGTACCAGTCTTTTTGGCTAACATTCCACTCCTTGCCACTCTATGTCATTGCCAAAGAGACTGGCCTTTCGGCATCTCAATGATTAATATGCAGCTGGATTTACAGCGGAGTTGCTCAATGGTTGTTGAAAATAGCATTAATATTTTTCATTACAACATGTGGAGCCTCAAAAACAAACATTTAGCTATTAACTAGGCAAGCTATTGTATTTTGAGACTTAAAATCAAAGCAAATAGTTTTTGTGGTTGGAATTGCCGTATGTATTTTGTTTGTGAATGTAGACTAGTGGTGGGGAGTCTACTTCAAAATATTTGATTCCGCGACTCCTTGCCCTTCAACTCCCATTTCTGGGTGTCAACCTTCTCCTAAGATTCAGTATTTTTGCAATGGAGGAGACTAGTTGCTGTAGTCTACATCGAGAACACAAACTCTCACATCTTTCACAGCAAAGAAAGAGCGAGCTAGCAACTCCAACCACAGGAATCGGAGTCTACTCCAAAAATCCTGGAGTCGTGCACCACTAATTTAGACGTCAGCTAGCATCTTTTGACTGACTGGTTTTGTCGGGAAAAAAACAAAAAATGTGTGCTTAATGTGTGCTTTGCAACCAGATACCAACTGTTCTGTGAGGAGAAAAAAAGTTATAGAGTTCCAATATTTTGATAATTGATGTGATTGGAGGATATGTTGTGAGGGTTATCGAATTAGGCTCAACCCCTCTGTTTCCCTCGATCTTATTAATGATAGAATATTGGCAATGACAAGGAGTGGCAAGGACCCCATAGGATGACAATGCCTCCATCCACAGAGCATGAGTGATCCCTGAATGGTTTGATGAGCATGAAAACAATGTGAACCATATGCCATGGCCATCACCAGATCTCAACCCAATGGAACACTTATGGGAGATTCAAGAGTGGTGCCTGAGACGGTGTTTTCCACCACCATCAACAAAACACCACATTGTGGAATTTCTTGTGGAAGAATGGTGTCGCATCCCCCCAGTAGAGTTCCAGACACTTGTAGAATCTATGACAAGGCGCATTTATTTTGTTCTGGGTTGTGGCCCAACATCCTATTAAGATACTTTATGTTGCCGTTTCCTTTACTTTGGCAATTAACTGTAAATCAGAGGCATTCGCTGTGAGTGCATCAGTACGACTTTCTCATCGTCTGGGTTTGGCCGGGGTAGGCCGTCATTGTAAATAAGAATTTGTTCTTAACTGACTTGCCTAGTTAAAAAAAAGGTTACATTTAAATAAAAAATATATATAAAAATTGTGTGGAAGACACAACCTCCAGAAATACAAACTGTGTGTTTGACGGTTGTGACGAGGAGAAGAATTTCCCATTCTATTGACTAAGGGAGGAATGTCTTGGGCATTTTCTGTGACCTTTGGCAGAGTAACAAGGCAGAACAATACGTTAAGACTTTATTGAAAGAGATTAAACTTGGGTTCAATTACTTGAGTAACAGGTTTGTCTGGTTGACACACGTGCCCAGGATATTATTGTTCCACACAGAAGAGCATCCATGTGACCTTTCTTCAATTATTAGAGTCATGCATTGTAGCAGGTTGCCAAACAAGGAGTGATGAAAGTCCAGTTCCTGCCCATGAAACACCTGGCCTATATATTTTCCATTCAGCGGATTGTTGACAATTTCCGCATTTGACCTGCTTGTTTGGTGCTATAAATAGCATTAGCCAAAAAACATAGTTTTAGCAGTGACATCTCTAATTAAAATGGTGGCTTCTATAAGCCACCATTTTAATTAGAGATGTCACTGCTATATTGACAGTCGGAACAACGGGCTCCATTTTCTCTCTCTATTGTTGTTGACAAGTTGCCCAACCCAGGAAGTAGAGAACTTATGTTATTCACATGCTGCTGTGCTGCTTCCTGTATAAATATAGGCAAGGCCTGGGGGTTTGGGCTGTAGTATCGTCCCATCAGAGTACACATTAGTTCATGTCTGTTTATGTCCTGGCCTAGGATATGTTCTGGTCAAGCCAGAGATCAAAAATCTAATTTCCTACAGACTTCATCCCACTGGGCAAAAACTGGTTGAATCAACATTGTTTCCATGTTATTTCAATGCCCAAAAATCTATGTGATGATGTTGAATCAACATGGAAAACTGACTGGATTTGCAAAACGTCATTCATGTAAGGGATCTTGTCTTTATTCCGCCTAACATTGAACCCAAATACAATGACAAGGAAAGCTTTTTGTTGTTGATTTCACATTGAATTCACATTACTTGTAAACCCAAGCAAATGCAAATCAAAACTAGACGCTGAACTGACGTCTGTGCCCAGTGGGATTGTTGTTTGACGTTGTATATGTTGTTTGTGTTTGGCTCATCGGAAAGGATCCTAGCTTTAAAGTTCTAAGCCTGTATGAATGCATGAGGTCATGTGGTTTAACGGAACAGTTCTGGGTCATCCCACAAAATGAGTCCCTTTAGGGTAGTTCAACTTGGTAAAAAAAAAAAACATTCACTTAATTTTAACATTTTTCACGACGAACACGTTCTACTTAATAAAAAAACATGTTTTCCCATTTTAAGAGGTTAAATAAAGAATGGATTATAGTAAGTGCCTATTAAAGGGGAATAAATTCCGGAAATTTGTCTATGTGCCTAAACCTCTTTGACTCATTGTTGGACTGTCTGTCACAGTGCGCACCTCTCTCACTCAGGGAGAGTGGAGGCAGGGCTAGAGCCTGCTATGTCACAAGGTTATGTTACTGCAACGCTAGGTAGAACTTTGTGGAATAATGCAAATCTATGGGAAAATGTTGTCATAGCGATCATACTAAATTCTGGAAGCCCAATTGGTTGTGAGATATGGCATATACATTTTATGTGATAAATGTCGCAATTTGAACTTGTCAGAGATCTGTGCCAAGCAAGGAGGAAACAGCAGCCCACAGGTTTACTGCTCATGCGACAACACACACACACGAGGGAACTCCTCATAAACACAACACACTAGGAAGTTTTCAAAATACATCAGACTTTAGCACATCACCCAACACAACACACCTTTTACTATATTGTCAGAAGCACCATCAGAATGTTGGTAGAGGCCTATTTCATTTCTCTCTTTCCAATGCATTTATCTGGAAACCAAGCAGTTGCCATGTATTCATGGATGCCAAGGGAAGCCAGACTTTCCCCCCAAAAATGTTATCAGGAAAAATGTTTTTTAAACATTTGAAATAATTTATCTTTCGTCTCTCAGTGTTTCATAAATTTCATTCAATTCGCAATAGGCTGAATGTATCTCACCGGAGACAGCATCCGAGCGAGCAAAACAGCACCTCTCTGTCTCTGTATGTGTAGAGCATCTATTTCGATCTTCAGAAATGACTTTGTCGAAGCAACAAAATAACTAGGGCTTTACAGTGATGTTGAAAACTTGGAGAAACTTTGGGGTCAAGTGGGTTAAACTCTTCCAAGAAGTTACAAAGACTGAGGGACATGCTGCATTCTGACACATTACCAAGTCTTTATTAATAAAAACATGACGCATTGAATTGTCAATGTGGTCTCTACATTAAATAGCACTTCATTAAATATACAGGCTTTTAAAATTCAACATTGGTGCACAATTTCTACTTAAAATACCAAAGGGACTCAAAACGGACTCCTTTTGTGGAACGACCCTTCTATTTCCATCCCATTCTTACTCCCTATCTGACCCTCCACTATTCTTAGGTTTAGATGAATCATTCTCTACCGCTACAAAGCATTTGTCTCCTTTATTATTCGACATGAAAACTGGTACACAGAAAGAGAGAGCCTCACAGTGGAATGTATGACAGTACATCCCCTTTATGAAATCAGAATGAAATAGTCGGATTGGGATACAATCCTATGAGACGTTTTCGTAGGTCTATGTGACCAAAATGTTGCATTTTGTCAGTAAATATATGAATTTGAAGATAATTTTATTTGAAGTGAAGCATACACAATGTCTCACTTTATTGCAAAATTCCATTTCTGGAAGCTTTCCCTGGAGAAGGGAAGTTAAAAGTCTAAATTAGAGCCTGTTCCGACATGGGCACGGTGTCAGGTTGGAGATAAAATTAGCTTCCAGGGCCTCTTTTGTCTGTTTGATGGGAAAGCTCAGTGGAGTTTGAATGAAATACTTCACAGCAGAGGGCTGGTGGAACATTTTTGGTGGGAAACATGGTGTACTGTTGACTTGTCATTCTTTGCTCGTTTCAGGCTTCAGGCTATGAAGAAACCGTTACACAGAACACAGTTGTTAAAGATTTTGGAGGTCAATAATTTTGTGTATTTTCCATGCTTGACCCTTGTCCCATCTAGTCGGTCCACACTGGGTCATGTAGCAGCGCAAATCAGTTTAACCATTGCCAAATTGTCAGTTAACCAACGAGGCAGTGTTCTCTCCCACTAGCTCTGTCTCTTTCTCTGTAATAAGAAATGACTGTTTCCTCTTGTCTCTTTTTCCCACAGAGTGTGCCCATCTGCTGCTGGCCCACAATGCACCAGTGAAGGTGAAGAACGCTCAGGGATGGAGTCCCCTCGCCGAAGCCATCAGCTACGGAGAGCGACAAATGAGTAAGCAACTACTCCCTGACTCATATACTGGCACTATTGTCACTGTACTGAGACCATAAATCCTGACCAGAATTGTTCCCCCTATCATAGAAGGGGGTGGGGTGGGCCTAGCCAACACACCAATGTCTACTGCCTTCCTAATGAAAAGCATTTGGCCTCAGTTGGTTTCCATGAAGGATTTTGGTATCAGAAGTGCATCTTTTCTTGAGGGCCCCACCTGTGTGGGAGAGAAAACAACAAGTAGGGGGAAACACTGTGCCACTTCCGATCAACAGATGCTTTGTGCTTTCCTCCACATGGCTCTCAGAGTGGGCACCAAGCCGTCCTCTTTGTCTGTCTGAGAGGCGGAAATTCCTCAAGGATCTCAGGCTTTTGTGTTCAGATGAAGAAATAATACATTAGAAAATGCAAGCCTCACTCTCTGCCCTGTGTGTCCCACAGGCATGACCTGGCAGTGTTACAGTGCCTGCAGAAAGTATTCGTACACCTTGACTTATTCCACATTTGGTTGTGTTACAGCCTGAATTTTTCTCACCCATCTACACACAATACCCCATAAAGACAATTCTTTGCAAAAGTATGGAAATGAAATACAGAATATAATATAATTTGCATGAATATTCACACCCCTGAGTCAATACTTTGTAGAAGCACCTTTGGCAGCGATTACAGCTGTGAGTCTTTCTGGGTAAGTCTCTAAGAACTTTCCACACCTGGATTGTGCAACATTTGTCCATTATTATTTTCAAAATTCTTCCAGCTCAGTCAAATTGGCTATTGATCATTGCTAGACAACACTTTTCAGGTCTTGCCTTAGATTTTCAAGTAAATTTAAGTCAAAACTGGCCACTCAGGAAAATTTACTGTCTTATTGGTAAGCAACTCCAGTGTAGATTTAGCCTTGTGTATTAGGTTATTGTACTGCTGAAAGGTAAATTCATCTCCCAGTGTCTGGTGGAAAGCAGACTGAACCAGGGTTTCCTCTAGGTTTTTGCCTGTGCTTAGCTCTATTCCATATATTTTTTATCCAGAAAATCTCCCCTGTCCTTTTATAAGCATATCCATAACATAAGCATATCCATAACATGATGCAGCCACCACTAGGCTCGAAAATATGGAGCGTGGTACTCAGTAATGTGCTGTAGTGGATTTGCTCCAAACATAACACTTTGTATTCAGGACCAAAAGTGAATTGCTTTGCCATATTTTTTGCAGTACTACTTTAGTGCCTTGTTGCAAACAGGATACATGTTTTGGGACTTTTCTATTCTCCATAGGCTTCCTTCTTTTCACTCTGTCAATTAGGCTAGTATTGTGGAGTAATTACAATGTTTTTGATCAGTTCTCAGTTTTCTCCTATCACGGCCATTAAACTCTGTAACTGTTTTAAAGTCACCATTGGCCTCATGGTGAAATCCCTAAGCGGTTTCCTTCCTCTCCGGCAACTGAGTTAGGAAGGACGCCTGTATCGTCGTAGTGACTGGGTGTATTGATACACCATCCAAAGTGTAATTAATAACTTCACCATGCTCAAAGGGATATTCAATGTCTGTTTTTCTTTTTACCCATCTACCAATAGGTGCTCTTCTTTGCGAGGCATTGGGAAACCTCTCTGGTCTTTGTGGTTGAATCTGTTTTTGAAATTCACTGCTCGGTTGAGGGTTCTTCTACATACTGTAATTGTATGTGTGGGGTACAGAGATGAGGTAATCATTCAAAAATCATGTTAAACACTATTATTGCACATAGAGTGAGTCCATACAACTTATTATGTGATTTGTTAAGCACATTTCTACTCCTGAACTTGTTTAGGCTTGCATATTTTCAAAGGGGTTGAATAATTGAATCGAGACATTTCTGCTTTTCATTTCTTAAAATAATTCCACTCTGACATAATGGGGTATTGTGGGTAGGCCAGTGACCAAAAGTCCCAATTTTATACATTTTAAAATTCAGGTTGTAAACCAACAGCATTTCTAAAACAAAAGTCAAGGGGTGTGAATACTTTCTAAAGGCACTGTATGCCAATCCCCCAAGCTTGTAGAGATATTTCTGATATTTCTGTTATCATCCTGACCCCATATTTGTATTTTTATTTCTAACCTCTGTCCGGTTGCAAAGCAGTGAAGTGCCCATGTTGTCACGCTGGCCCTACTCTTGTCTTGTGAATCAAAGTAGATTCCTTTATATGGGGAGAGGACCTGAACTGGTCTTCCATTTTGAAGAGGTCTTTTGACACCCCTGGTCATGTTGGCTGTGGGAATAGGAAAACTAGTGGGTTTTTTTCTCCAAACTGATTCAGCTTCACACGGGTGACACAGATTGGGACTGCATTCTGTCACTTTGACCTGATCGAGGCTCTGATCGAGGCCAACCGCCAGCCACTGTTATGGACCGTACTCAGCACAAAGGGAGCTTTAGAAGTGTTAAAGAGAGTGAGAGACAGAGGCAGGTGGCCATAATGGAACATTGCACTCAAAAAGGGACTAGAATGACGTATCTTTTGAAAGGTGTTCCTCTTTCTTCCCCTTATTTCATTTGGCTGTCCATCACTGTCTCTCGAGCCTTGTGAACTTTTGCTTGTCAGAATAATGATAGCTGAGTTAGCAGAAGCATCAATTTACTCTCTGACTGACCTTTCTAACTCTTCAAGAACACACCCTCTATGGCCGGCTTTGATGTCTTTTGGGTGTGTAAGAAGCCAGAGGTTTTGTATACTTCTACCTCTTTTTCCCCCATGGATCCTGACTGTACAGCTATGAGAGGAGGAGTGTGCTTTTATGGATTTATTTGGGTCTTTGGTTGCGCTGCAGCCAATGCCCTGTGGTATGAACCAGGGTACACCATGGCTGACCTCTGTAGTCTGTACTTAACATGGCTACCCAGCATCCATTTGGTCTGTGTGACTTAGTAACTGTTTCAAAGGAGAGGCACTCTCATTCATTTTAAAGACGGATACTTTTTTAATAAATTCTAGAATTAAATAGTCAACTAGGTCCACCAGTTTTGAAGGGAGCAAAAACTGCACATCTTTTTCGAAATTACTATGATGTTCGGCTACACTTTGACTTGTGTTGGTCGATGCACGCACCTACCAGTGGTGGAAAAAGTACTCAATTGTCATACTTAAAAGTAAAAGTAAAGATACCTTAATAGAAAGTGACTCAAGTAAAAGTTAAGGTGCCCCAGTAAAATACTACCTGAGTAAAAGTCTAAAAGTATCTGGTTTTAAATGTACTTAAGTAGAGTGGTGGAAAAAGTCATCCATTGTCATACTTGAGTAGAAGTGAAAAGTCAAAGTATATGCTATACATCAAATTCCATATGTTAAGCAAACCAGATGGCAGGATATTGTTATTTACGGGCATCCAGTGCACACTCCAACACTCAGATATCATTTACAAACGCAGTATTTGTGTTTAGTGAGATCAGAGGCAGTAGGGATGACAACACGTTATATTGATAGGTGCGTATTTCTGAACATATTGCTGTCCTGCCTAGGCATTCAAAGTTTAACTAGTACTTTTGGGTGTCAGGAAGAATGTATGTGAGTAAAAAGTACATATTTTCTTTAGAAATGTAGTGGAGTAAAAGTTGTAAAAAATATAAATAGTATAGTATAGATACCCAAATAAAACTACTTAAGTAGTACTTCAAAGTATTTTTTACTTAGTTCATTTACACCACTGGTACCTACCTTCTGACTCACTAACGATCTATTTTCAAGGCATCATGGGGCATTGTTATCACGGGGCATTGTTATCACACTGATATCCTCGCTTAAATGAATCACTTTCATTCCTGGCAGTTGACTCCTGGGAATGTTACACATTGTAAATGATTACAGTAGCTCATAATGCTGGCCCTGTGATATGACCTGGTAGGAGAGTAGCACTGAAGGAAACAGTGGCTGCTTTCCCTATTCAGTTATATAAAATGGAGTCGGTAGTTAACATGGTTCGCCAAGAAAAGCACTGTCCAGTGTTTCTGAAACATTAGCAGGTTCAGCACTTTTCTGGATCTGGTAGGGAAGTGGGAGCTGTCTGTGTGAGGATGGAAACATCTGAGTGAATGAGGCCGCTGAAAGATGCTGATATCACACTTTTCCAGGAAGTACTGGTCTGGTCTTTATGGAGGTTCTAAAATCCCGTATTCAAAGTGCCCTTTCTGATTTCTAAAAAGACAAGACCAATACTCTGCCCTACAAAGGCCAAACACAGTAACTACATTTTTCAGACTGATATCAGGCTTTATAGTATATGTTTTATCTTGTGATAAAGTGTCCTTGTTCAATTATGCTCAGTTTCAGTGAAAATATAGTGTAAAATGTGCAGTAGCTTCAAAATCCAAGTAATGCGTTATCCGCTCTGCCATAGAAAGGCAAAGAGCAGTAACAACACAAACAGTGAAACTGAGAAAAATGTATTTAAAGTTTACTAGCTGTCCAGCCAAATATGGTGTAGGTAGTAGATAAGTGATAATGCACTGATGTATTATCTTATTATGAAGTACATTTTTATGCATATCAACAATGACTACTTATTTGACCTATGACCTCTAAGTGAATAAATTACCATTCCAGGCTGTATCACAACCGGCCGTGATTGGGAATCCCACAGGGCGGTGTACAATTGGCCCAGCGTCGTCTGGATTAGTGTTTGGCCAGGTTAGGCCATCATTGTTAATAAGAATTTGTTCTTAACTGATTTGCCTAGTTAAATAAAGGTAAAAAAATAAATAAGTCAAACCGAAAAACACAAGAAAATTGGGAAAACATATTAAGATTGTAAATACTGCACAAAGTAGTATAAGTTATAAACATTTTACGTCATGAAATAGCCCTTACCTTATGGCGAAAAATGCTTAAGGGTTACTACAATATAACATAAAAACATGAAAACATAACTACATAAAACCATTAAATACAGTTGGAATATAGTTAGAACTGTCAAACTGTTTCCAGCAAACAGAAAAAGAACACAACAGTTGAAAAAACACATTTAGATTGTAGATACTGCACTTTGCCTTTGTATTACCCATATAGTTGTTTAAGGTCATACAAAGGTGCAGTATTTGCATTTTAGGGGCCATAGGTTAAATCAGTGGTTATGGTTTATATGCATACAAATTACTTTATAATAAGATGATACATCAGTGAATTATCACTTGTCTACCTACAACATATTTGTCTGGCTAACACCAAAAATGTAAAGCCATTTTTCTCAGTTTCACTGTTGGCGTAGTTACTGCATTTTGCCTTCAAATCAAATGTTATTGGTTGCATACACATATGTGTTCCTAGCTCCAACAGAGCACAATGTACAACAGTAACAATATACAAACTTTCATTTTAATTTTTTTTTAATTTCACCTTTATTTAACCAGGTAGGCTAGTTGAGAACAAGTTCTCATTTGCAACTGCACCCTGGCCAAGATAAAGCGTAGCAATTCGACACATACAACAACACAGAGTTACACGTGGAATAAACAAAACATACAGTCAATAATACAG
Source organism: Oncorhynchus masou masou (assembly GCF_036934945.1). Lineage (NCBI taxonomy): Eukaryota > Metazoa > Chordata > Actinopteri > Salmoniformes > Salmonidae > Oncorhynchus > Oncorhynchus masou. The sequence continues at coordinate 76,538,336 of NC_088235.1, read as the reverse complement.
TAGAACAAAAGAAAACAAAAAGTCTATATACAGTGAGTGCAAATGAGGTAAGTTAAGGAAATAAATAGGCCATGGTGGCGAAGTAATTACAATATAGCAATTAAACACTGGAATGGTAGATCGGCAGAAGATGAATGTGCAGGTAGAGATACTGGGGTGCAAAGGAGCAAAATAAATAAATAAATACCAGTATGGGGATGAGGTAGGTAGATAGATGAGCTGTTTACAGATGGGCTATGTACAGGTGCAGTGATCTGTAAGCTGCTCTGACAGCTGGTGCTTAAAGCTGGCAGTGACCGATTGAAGGCAGTGACCGATTGAATAGCATGCATTTAGTTTTACTTGCGTTTAAGAGCAGTTGTAGGCCACGGAAGGAGAGTTGTATGGCATTGAAGCTCGTCTGGAGGTTAGTTAACACAGTGTCCAAGGAGGGGACAGAAGTATACAGAATGGTGTTGTCTGCGTAGAGGTGAATCAGAGAATCACCAGCAGCAAGAGCAACATCATTGATGTATACAGAAAAGAGAGTCGGCCCGAGAATTGAACCCTGTGGCACACCCATAGAGACTGCCAGAGGTCCGGACAATAGTCCCTCCGATTTGACACACTAAACTCTATCAGAGAAGTAGTTGATAAACCAGGCGAGGCAATCATTTGAGAAACCAAGGCTGTCGAATCTGCCAATAAGAATGTTGTGATTGACAGAGTCGAAATCCTTGGCCAGGTCGATGAATACGGCTGCACAGTAATGTCTCTTATCGATGGCGGTTATGATGTCGTTTAGAACCTTGAGCATGGCTGAGGTGCACCCATGACCAGCTCTGAAACCAGATTGCATAGCGGAGAAAGTATGGTGGGATTCGAAATGGTCAGTAATCTGTTTGTTAACTTGGCTTTCGAAGACCTTAGAAAGACAGGGTAGGATAGATATAGGTCTGTAGTAGTTTAGGTCTGGAGTGTCACCCCCTTTGAAGAGGGGGATGACCGCGGCAGCTTTCCAATCTTTGGGAATCTCAGACGATACGAAAGAGAGGTTGAACAGGCTAGTAATAGGGGTTGCAACAATTTCGGCAGATCATTTTAGAAAGAGGGGGTCCAGATTGTCTAGCCCAGCTGATTTGTAGGGATCCAGATTTTGCAGCTCTTTCAGAACATCAGCTATCTGGATTTGGGTAAAGGAGAAATGGTGGGGGCTTTGGTGGGTTGCTGTGGAGGGTGCCGGGCAGTTGACCTGGGTACAGTAGCCAAGTGGAAAGCATGGCCAGCCATTTGGTTACTAGTCCAACTCTCTAACCACTAGGCTATGCTGCCGCCCCAGAATATATAAGTGAGCACAATTATTGGGCAACTATTAGTGTGCAGAATTATTAGACAACTGCATTACAAAAATAATTTCTCCCAACTCACTTGTTTATTCTCAATGTTTAGAGTAAGTAACAAATAAGTAACACAAAATGACAATTAAATAACATTTTGGGCCAATACAGCCACCCTTCTTTTCAATAACTGCCATGAGCCTTCCATCCATGGAGTCTGTAAGTTTATTGATCTGTTCACAATCAACTTTCGCTGAAGCAGAAACAACAGCCTCCCAAATGTTGTTCAAAGAGGTGTATTGTCTTCCCTCAGTTCTTCTCAGTTCTGGAATATGGTGGCACTGGAGGATAATGGGATCCTGGTAGCTTGACGTCTAAACACCTACTCAGTTCTGGAATATGGTGGCACTGGAGGATAATGGGATCCTGGTAGCTTGACGTCTAAACACCTACTCAGTTCTGGAATATGGTGGCACTGGAGGATAATGGGATCCTGGTAGCTTGACGTCTAAACACCTACTCAGTTCTGGAATATGGTGGCACTGGAGGATAATGGGATCCTGGTAGCTTGACGTCTAAACACCTACTCAGTTCTGGAATATGGTGGCACTGGAGGATAATGGGTTCCTGGTAGCTTGACGTCTAAACACCTACTCAGTTCTGGAATATGGTGGCACTGGAGGATAATGGGTTCCTGGTAGCTTGACGTCTAAACACCTACTCAGTTCTGGAATATGGTGGCACTGGAGGATAATGGGTTCCTGGTAGCTTGACGTTTAATTCTTCTCAAGTCTTATGCAGTTAATTTGCGCCTTTTCTTCTCCGTGCGTTTTTGGCGCCCCAGTTGACTATTCGCAACAAAACGTTTGATTGTCCCATGGTCACGCGTCAATAGTTTGGCTATTTCAAGAGTGTTGTATCCGTCTGAAAGGCATTTGACAATTTTTGACTTTACACTGTCAGTTAAATCTCTTTTTGGGCCCATTTTACCTGAGGTCATGAAGCTGCCTAATAATTATGCACACCTTGATATAAGGTGTTATTCACTTTTGCCACACCCTCCCTCATTACTCATTACACAAATCCATATCACCTGAAAATGATTAAATCCAATAAGCATTCAAGTTTATATGGTTTGGAGTTGGAAAATGTGCATAGAAATAATGAGAAGATCAGAGTACTCACTTGCCTAATAATTGTGCACGCATTGTACACACAAATCTAAAAAGTAAAATAATGGAATTAAGAAGTGTAGAAATATTAGGAGTATAAATATATATGTAATGGGGTGAATAGACAACATGGACAGTATATGGATATAATATGTAGTATATTAACTATGTACAGCAATAGTTCAATTGGATAGGCCTTAACTAGAAGTATTTACAATACCAGTCAAAAGTTTGGACACACCTACTCATTCAAGAGTTTTTCATTATGTTACAATTTTTATTACATCGTAGAATAATAGTGCAGACATCAAACGATTAAATAACACATATGGAATCATGTAGTAACCAAATAAAGTGTTAAACAAATCAAAATACATTTTATATTTTAGATTCTTCAAAGTAGCCACCCTTTGAGTTGATGACAGCGTTGCACACTCTTGGAATTCTCTCAACCAGCTTCACCTGGAATGCTTTACCAACAGTCTTGAAGGAGTTCCCACATATGCTGAATACTTGTTGGCTGCTTTTCCTTCACTCTCCAACTCATCCCAAATCATCTCAATTGGGTTTTGGTCAGATGATTGTGGAGGCCAGGTCATCTGATGCAGCCCTCCCATCACTCTCCTTCTTGGTCAAATAGCCTTTTCACAGCCTGGAGGTGTGTTTGGTCATTGTCCTGTTTGAAATAAATATATATTACCACAAAGCACAAACCAGATGGGATGGGGTATTTCTGCAGAATGCTGTGGTAGCCATACTGGTTAAGTGTGCCTTGAATTCTAAATATATCTCAGACAGTGTCAGCAGCAAAGCACCATCACACCTCCTCCTCCATGCTTCACTGTGGGAACCACAGATTCGGAGATCACCCGTTCGCCTACTCTGCGTCTCACAAAGACACAGAGGTTAGAACCAACATTTCAAATTTGGACTCATCAGACCAAAGGACAGATTTTCACCGGTCTAATGTCCATTGTTCGTGTTTCTTGGCCCAAGCAAGTCTCTTCTTCTTATTGCTGTCCTTTAGTAGTGGTTTCTTTGCAGCAAGGCCTGATTCACGCAGTCTCCTCTGAACAGTTGATGTTGAGATGTGTCTGTTACTTGAACTCCGTGAAGCATTTATTTGGGCTGCAATTTCTGAGGCTGGTAACTCGAATGAACGTATCCTCTGCAGCAGAGGATCTTTCTATGGCAGTCCTCATGAGAGCCAGTTTCATAATAGCGCTTGATGGTTTTTGCAACTGCACTTGAAGAAACTTTCAAAGTTCTTGAAAATGTCCATATTCTCTGACCTCCCTGTCTTAAAGTAATGTTGGACTGTGATTTCTCTTGAGCTGTTCTTGCCATAATATGGACTTGGTATTTTCCCAAATAGGGCTATCTTCTGTACACTAACCTTACCTTGTCACAACACAACTGATTGACTCAAATGCATTAAGAAGGAAAGAAATTCCACAAATGAACTTTTAACAAGACACACCTGTTAATTGAAATGCATTCCAGGTGTCTACCTCATGATTCTGGTTGAGAGAATGCCAAGAGTGTGCAAAGCTGTCATCAAGGCAAAGGGTAGCTACTTTGAAGAATCTCAAATATTAAATATATTTTAATTTGTTTAACACTTTTTTGGTTACTACATATGTGTTATTTCCTAGTTTTGATGTCTTCACTATTATTCTACAATTTTTAAAATAGTAAAAATAAAGAAAAACCCTTGAATGAGTAGGTGTGTCCAAACCTTTGATTGGTACTGTACTTGTGAATTTGGTAAAACACTATATAAACATTATTAAAGTGACCAGTGTTCCATTATTAAAGTGGCCAGTGTTCTAAATCTAACAACATAGGGCAGCAGCCTCTATGGTGCACAGTAGAGTAACTGGGTGGTTACCAACTATTGACAGTGACTAACGTTCAGGGCAGGGTACTATTTAACAGTCTAATGGCCTTGAGGTAGAAGCCTTTTTGTTTTTCATTCTCTTGGTCCCAGCTTTGATGCACTTGTTCTGACCTCACCTTCTGGATGGTAGCGGGATGAACAGGCCGTAGCTCGGGTGGCTGATGTCCTTAATAATCTTCTTGGCCTTCCTGTGACACCGGGTTCTGTAGATGTTGCGGATGGTGCAGCCCAACAGGATGCTCTCAATTGGGCATCTGTAGAAGTTTGTGAGGGTCTTGGCCAAGCGGAATTTTTTCAGCTCCTCAGGTTGAAGAGGCACTGTTTTGCCTTCTTCACCACACTGTCTATGTGAGTGGACCATATCAGATTGTCAGTGATGTGCACACTGAGGAACTTGAAGCTTTTTACCTTCTCCCCTGTCGATCTGAAGTCCACAATCAGCTCCGTCATTTTGTTGACATTGAGGGAGAGGTTATTTTCCTGGCACCACTCTGCCAGGGCACTCACTTCCTCCCTGTAGACTGTCTCGTTGTTGTTGGTAATCAGGGCTTACCACTCTTGTGTTGTCTGCAAACTTGATGATTGAGTTGGAGACGTACTTGGTCACGCCTTCATGGGTAAACGGAGTACAGGATGGGGCTGAGCACGCACCCCTGAGGGGCCCCAGTGTTGAGGATCAGCGTTGTGGAGGTGTGGTTGCCTACTTTCACCACCTGGGGTCGGAAAACAGGAAGTCCAGGACCCAGCTGCACAGCGCGGGGTTCAGACCGGCAGCCCCGAGCTTAATGATGAGCTTGGAGGGTACCATGGTGTTGAAGGCTGAGCTGTAGTTGATGAATAGCATTCTTACATAGGTATTCTTCTTGTCCAGATGGTATAGGGAAGTGTGCAGTGCAGGGAAAGGAAGAGCTTTGTATGTCATTCTGTGTTTGTAGTAAAGGTGATCTAGAGTTTTGTCTCCTCTACAGTAGTTGCACAGGTAACTTGATGGTAGAAATGAGGTAAAACTGATGTCAGTTTCCCTGCATTAAAATCATCGGCCACTAGGAGCGCCACCTCTGTTTGAACGGGGGGGACAACGAACCTGGACATCCAAGCCGAGATTGAACGCGTACACAGCTCGTTGAGTGCTGTTTTAGAGCCAGCGTTGGTTTGTGGTGGTAAATAGACAGTCACGAAAAATATAGATGAAAACTCTCTTGTTAAATAATATGGTCTACAGCTTACTTTGAGGTCTTCTAACTCAGGCGAGCGGAACCTTGAGACTTCCTTAATATAGATTGCACACCATCTGTTGTTAACAAAGAGACTCCCCCTCCCCCTAACCTTACCCGACGATGTCGTATGGTCTTGACGATGTGTTGAAAAAACATCTAGATGTATATTATCCATGTTCTTGTTCAGCCATGACTCTGAGAAACATAGTTATTCAGGTCCCGTTGAAAGGAGAGTCTTTAAAAAATATAAAAAATGTTACCCCTTTTTTCTCCCCAATTTTGTTGTATCCAATTGGTAGTTACAGTCTAGTCTCATCGCTGCAACTCCTGTACGGACACGGGAGAGGCGAAGGTTGAGAGCCATGCGTCCTCTGAAACACAACCCAACCAACCCGCACTGCTTCTTGATACAATGCACATCCAACCCGGAAGCCAGCCGCACCAATGTATCGGAGGAAACACCGTACACCTGGCGACCTGGTCAGCGTGCACTGCGCCCGGCCCACCACAAGAGTCTCTAGTGCTTGATGAGTCAAGGATATCGCTGCTGGCCAAACCCTCCCTAACCCGGACAACGCTGGGCCAATTGTGCACCGCCCCATGGGCCTCCTGGTCGCGGCCGGCTGCGACAGAGCCTGGGCTCAAACCCAGAATCTCTGGTGGCACAGCTAGCACTGTGATGCAGTGCCTTAGACTACTGCGCCACCCGGGAGGCCTGAAAGGATAGTCTTGAACGGAGCTTGTCCTGTTTGTTCTCCAGTGATTGTATGTTCACCAATAGAACGGAGTGTTGTACGTCGTCTTTTCCTCTTTCGAGTCTCAGGGATCAGGGCCTGGTCCAGGGTGAGAAGTATGTCCATCTGTGTGTCCATCCGATTAATCGTTCGACCTCTAGTAGACAGTACTACACCCTGCCTTTGGGCAGTAGTGTAGGCAGTACTACACCCTTTCCATGGTGCTGATACATCCAAGCCGAGATATAGATTTAGCGCCAATCTGTCTCTTCAAAAGCCCTAAATGGTCTCAGCATTGGACATTTTATGTTTATTGTGGTATAGTGTGATGTACGCAGAATTCAATCTAATTCCAATGCAGGAACTCAAATGATGCCCATGGGTATAGCCATGTATCGGTATGTTTCATCATATTTCATCATAACTACCTTCAGCATTTAGTTTGCATTATTTTGGTAAGACAGCTGTGTGAACGGCCGCATTCCCATAGGCTGTTTGTAATAGGTTAATTACCCTATCTATCTTGTAGCCTATGTCCTCAAATTAATTGTGCCCTCCTTGCTGATTTCAAATGTCCCCTTAGTCCTGCTAATAAGTGAAAAAAATCTATAATTAACAAAACATAATGTTCTTGCTCATGATAATTGCATGAAAGTTGTTAGTTAATGACTCACATTGTGCTCACATCAATCGCCATGAAGCCTATGAAATAGTTCAAAAGCAGCCTCTGGTCCCCGGGGTGGGGGTCTATGGTGGCTAATTGTCTATAGGGCTTTTACTGTCCAGTGCCCTGCTGGGTGCCCTGCTGGGTGCTTTGATGAGACTAACAGGGGACTTTATCCATCAAAGCCCAGTAGAGATGGAAGGGATTGGTCCCATAGCCTCTGATGTGGCAGCTGAATTGGAAAACTGTAGCACCCTGGCCTGCGCTCAGGATCTCAGACTGGGGCGAAGGTTCACCTTCCAACAGGACAACAACCCTAAGCACACAGCCAAGACAACGCAGGAGTGGCTTCGGGACAAGTCTCTGAATGTCCTTGAGTGACCCAGCCAGAGCCCGGACTTGAACCCAATCGAACATCTCTGGAGAGACCTGAAAATAGCTGTACAGCTACGCTCCTTCTCCAACCTTACAGAGCTTGAGAGTGTCTGCAGAGAAGAATGGGAGAAACTCGCCAAATACAGGGGTGCCAAGCTTGTAGACTCATACCCAAGAAGACTCAAGGCTGTAATCACCTCCAAAGGTGCTTTAACAAAGTACTGAGTAACGGGTCTGAATACTTATGTCAATGTAATATATCAGTTTAGTTTTTTAATACATTTGCAAAAATGTCTAAAAACATGTTTTTGCTTTGTTATTATGGGGTAGGGTGTGTAGATTGATGAGGGAAAAAAGCTATTTAATACATTTTAGAATAATGCTGTAAAGTAACAAAATGTGGAAAAAGTCAAGGGGTCTGAATACTTTCAGAATGCACTGTATGTGCCTGTTCAGACCACTTTCTGAAAGTTATAGCAGCAGAATAGCCATGATGTGTGAATGAGGGTGAGTAGGCCCAAGTCTAAGTAGCGAGGGGAGGTCCGGTGGATGGGCCATCCGTATACGGTGGGTGGTCCGTGGGCAGATGGTGAGTTAGTCCTCCCTCTTCTCCCCCTCTGGTCTCCCCCGCCGATGGGTGATAAGGATCAGGAGGCTGTCAAATCTCATTAGACAGCCAGGCCTGAGAGGGAGAGAGACGCCTGGCCCCCAAAACACCAAAACATAGCCCAGCGTGTGTAAGGAGTGGAGCCCAGCCTTTGTTTGTGTATTTGTGTGTGTGTGTTTGGCCCCAGCCTGGTCCTCCGTGGCCTAGTTTCATTAGCAGCACCAAGGTCCCAGCTCCCTTTGTGTGCCTCTTTGGGTTCGTGGACTGGGGGGTACACAGGATTAAGGGTACCAGTGTAGGCCTACAGTTAGCTCATTATTGTGGGATGTATTGTGTATGTATGTTTGATAGGAAAACATCCTGTATGATTGAATAGCTACAGTAGGTTAGGCCTACTTCAGGCCCTGCATTTGAAGTGACCATATCTAACACTAGGATTGATCTGTGACAATCAGTCATTATTCCATACCTTGTATTACAGGTTTGTTGTTTTGATGTAATGAACTGCTGTGTTTTCTTCTAAAAGCATATTACAGGCGGATCACCCCACCGTCGTTTATTCCCCCGACACCTCCACAATTGCAATTAGCTGTTGTTCCCACCTCTCTCAAAAAAACATGGGTAAACGCTAGTCAGCCGTGGCTGTTTCAGCTCGGTCTTACTTGTTTGACAAAAAGCAAGCTCGTATTAGCCAGCCAGTCAGGAAAGCTGGGCCGTCAGCGCTTACAGACGTATCTAATTAGCGGTCAACTTTATTGTTTACTCCCAGACGCTTCCCCTCTTTGAACTTCCTGGTAAATATGTGATCCTACCGGCGGTGTAGTGGGCGGGGTCCTGTTATGCCATTTCACCATGGGAAGCCAATATAGTGTACCTCAGGAACTAGAAATACCAGTCTCACCACACTAGGCGAGCCTATCCCATTATTGAAGTTTTGCATGATATTTAGTTACCCGGCAGCCAAATGATTCAGTCATCTCAACTAAGCTTCCACACGTAAAGTATAAGGTGGGGTTTGCATGGTGAAATGTGGTCCTCTGTTTAGCAATACGCAATGCTGTTGATTGGATACTTTATCTTGATTACTTTTACCTACATTCTCAGAAATAAAGGTTTAGATTTGTTCTTAAAGGGGTACAAGCTACTTACTGTAGTGTTACCCTTTCGTCCTTTGTACCTTTTAGTTATAGGTACGTAATTGTACCCTTGCAGTTCGTACCTTAAAAGAGCCAATAGTGTACCTACCTTAGGGGACAAGATAGTACAGGTACAAAGTTGACCTTTGGAAAAGGTCATAAATGGCCTTTTTAGGGGACCACCGCCGCGAGAAAGCCGTGTGTTCCCTTTAAGTGGCAGAAATGTATTTTGGATGTTGTTTTAACACTGTAGGGTGTAAAACCTTGTTTGCATGTTTCCCAGGATGCCTTTCAAGTGAATTGAGTTACCAATACCATCCATGACTGTGTTTGCTAGTTGGTTGTTGCATTCAAAGGCTTTCAGTCCTGTAACCTAAATCAAGTGAGTGCCTAAGTGAATATTTTATTATCGAAATTATACTCTTTCATTTATTTCATTCATCAAGATGCATTTGCCAAAAATAAACCCATACCTTCTGTAAAATATTTGTGGTTGATCTTTAATGTTTTGGGGCTATTTTGCTTACACTAGTCCTGAGACCCTTTGTTAAGGTCAACAGCATCATGAACTTTACCAGGTAACAGGACATTTTAGCCTAAAAACCTGGTTGCCTCTGCCAGGAGGCTGGAACTTGGCCGCAAGTGGATCTTCCAGCAAGACAATAACCCCAAGCACACATCAAAATCCACAAAGAAATTGTCATAATTTTGCAATGACCATCTCAGTCTCTGGACTTGAAACCCATTGAAAACCTGTGGTTTGAATTGACGAGGGCAGTCGATAAGAGCAGACGAAGGACATCAAGGATCTGCAAGGATTCTGTATGGAGGAATGGTCTAAGATCTCTCCCAATGTTTTCTCAAACTCATAAAACATTCAAGAAAAAAGCGCAGTGCCGTTATCCTCACAAGGTGATGTAATGAAATGTATTGAAATTAGGTTTGTCAATCATTTTGAACCCTACCTATTTGAGATTTTTTTAAACACAAAATCTTTGTCTGAGTAATTGTACTAGCATAAAATAATATAATTTCCACATACAATTTCCCTATACAATATAGCTCAGTATTTGAATTATTTATTTTATACAGTAATTTTTGCTCATCTTTATCAAGGGTGTCTATCATTTCAGACCCCACTGTATATCATAAGATACTACTTTGACAGCCTAGTTTTTACCCCAACACAGTGGTCTGAAACTCCTGATTTGCAGGTCACATCGGGCAAGTAATATTATGCTGGCTTGCAAAGTGATATGTACAGTAAATCCTACTTTTAATCATTTGCAACCTGTACATAGAATGATTGCCACAGTAGGGAAAATTGATAATTGAGACCACCTAAACTATCTAAATGGGAACAACCATCTCAGTAATGGGTGCAATAAATCCAACTACTAACAGATTGTATTCGTTTAGAAATATGTATGTTATTTATCTTTGTGTAGCATAAGATCAATTAATCAATGTATATGCAAAACAAACAATTTTTTAAAAATCTACCTGCAATAGGGCATGCTGGGAAATATGATAATGAAGGGGTATGAGATTGTGATGGTTGTACATTTATATTTAAAAAATTGTGTACATCATATACCATTATACTACATTATCCACACGCTTAAAGGTACCAAACAGTATTGTGCAATGATGTCTATAAACCTTTGCTCATGCTATCTATTGGCCAATAAGAGCCTTTGAAGCCACCGGTTGGCCATATAGGCACTCCTCAGAAGAAGCAGTTCTCCATAGGAATGAACGGAATTCTACAGTATTTCAATAAAAAAAAATTAATGTGTTTTTCTAGCTTACAAAATATGTTTTACAATGATGGGGGAGTACCAAGATGGATTTGCGGTGGCTTCAAAGCAGCACCCCCTGTCAGTCATCTAGTGTATATATTAACCATGTGTACATCGGAAGGTACATTATGTGTATTTTCCAATTTGTGTACTGTACTGTACCCTAACCATACCTTTTTTTCTAAGAGTGTAGAGATTCCAGTAATGATGCTTGATGTTACTGTATGTAGTTGTTGTGGTCTCACCCCTCCCTCCCTCCCTCCTCTCTTCTCTCTGTCAGTCACAGCGCTGCTAAGGAAGCTTAAACAGCAGTCCAGAGAGAGTGTGGAGGACAAGAGGCCAAAGCTACTGAACGCCCTCAAAGAAGTACAGTACATTCTCTCTCTCTCCCTCCTTCTTCTAGTTTCATATCCCTGATCCCTCATATCTGAAACCGATATGAAGGCTGATATATTGTGTATTCCCACCTCGTCTCTCCCCTCTCCACCTCTCCCCTCCCTATCTTACTCCTCTCCCAAAATGATGCATGATCCAATGCGCTGCGGGGCAGGCTGTGTACTCACTCCACATCTGCCAGCAGAGTCCTCCCAGTCAGAAATGAGACCCTCTCTCAGTCACACACTATCTATGGTCATCACAACAAAGCGGCACCATGCAAGCATCCCCCCAGGCCTACGCTCAAGGAATATGCAAACAGACAACATGGGCCCCGGGTCAACCTGCAGGAGCGGTGACATTCTCACAAATGTCCCTGGATGGCAGATGCTTTCCACTCCACACACAGTTGATAGTCTGGGCTTTGGGGAGCATTGCAGTGCTGCAGCCGGCATGATGTTATTGAGGGTTCTCTGTGGGCATAAACATCTGGTGCTCTGGGCATAGGCCACAGCCAGGTTAACTGTGACTCACCGAGGGGAGCGAGCGGTGGAGGAAAGGGATATAAGATCCGCTTGAGGCCTGTCGTGTGTTAGACAACAAGATTTTTTTTACTGTAACTCTTGTGATGAAGCAGGCGTAGATGTCAGATAGTTTCTTCTCCTGATTCCAGGGTATTATTATTATTTAACTAGGCAAGTCAGTTAAGAACAAATTCTTATTTTCAATGACAGCCTAGGAACAGTGGGTTAACTGCCTGTTCAGAGGCAGAACGACATATTTGTACCTTGTCAGCTCAGGGATTTGAACTTGCAGAACGACATATTTGTACCTTGTCAGCTCAGGGATTTGAACTTGCAACCTTCCGGTTACTAGTCCAACGCTCTAACCACTAGGCTACCCTGCCACCCCATATCTCCTCAGAGATGCGCAATCATTCATTCATATGACGTCACTGGAGGGTTTTATTTGTAATTTCAGAGCATTTGAACTACATATTGGGTCCTAAACTCATTCGAGAAAATCTATGTTTGATACAGAGATGTTTATGTACTGTTCCTCCCGTTTACTCTCTCTGGTATATTTTGATTGCTAATCATATTGTAAATCTTCTTTTTTTTTCTCCAGCTGGGAGACTTTTATCTTGAGCTTCACTGGGACTTTCAAAGTTGGGGTGAGTTTGCTTAGCATCTATACAGGTATACGATGAGTATATGATCAGGTCAACTCACTACAATGGTTCAGTTTCTTTGCAATTTTCATCTACACAAAGTGCATTTAACCAGATTAAAGTTGACTTAGAAGTACTAGAATGGTTGGTGTTGTTACGCTGTGTGTGTGTGTGTGTGTGTGTGTGTGTGTGTGTGTGTGTGTGTGTGTGTGTGTGTGTGTGTGTGTGTGTGTGTGTGTGTGTGTGTGTGTGTGTGTGTGTGTGTGTGATATAGATAATGTGGTAGCATCTCTGAGAGCCCAATTATGTGGGTGTCAGTAAGGGCTCTCTGCCCGGCTGGTTGGGGACAGAGTGATACTGAGAGATTGTTTACAACACTGAGGTAATCCTCTGTAGGGAGTGGCCTCGCCTACCCACACAGGCAGACCCTCCCCCTGGTGGTGGCTATACGTCATTACAACGTCACACCACCAGCATTACTAAGGCCTATGAATGCCTACTTCAATTAAGCTTATCTTTTAGATCCATTGAACTTCCTACCGTTTCACTGAATTAATTAGAGAAGAAATGCTGTTACAAATGTCCCACATTTCTTTGGCTAAATGCTAGTGGATTCCAGAGAGCATGCTAACAACATTTCCCGTGAAACATTTCCCAGTAAAGAAAGGGTTGCTGATTGTGTAAGTGTTAGGGGTTGTAGTGCCCCTGAGTGGCAAGGACTCAAATCCAAAGATTGTATTGGGAGATGTCTTTCTATTAGGACTGGTCGGGAGGGTGAAACGTTACAGAACGTTCACATAGAAATGTATAGTGCAGAGCAGATATAATAGGGAATTGTGCCAGCTCTATTCATTCCATTTCTATCTGCAATGTTCTGAACGTTTCACCTCCCAGAATGCAACCCAAGTGTTATGCACTGCACACACATTGAGAGAAGCCAGGATTCCACCACCCCTATTCAATATGCTGGGGGTAGAACAGTCTCAAAACAGACACATTGTCCAGTCTGTACTAGATTTCCTATCAGAGAGGTGCACTGAGTGCACACATGGCATTCACAGGCTCTGTTCCAATATCCACACCAGCATACCGACATATACTGTACATTAGAATTTAGCAATATATTATAGCATGTTAGTGTGGTGATTGGAACATGGATGGTGCCCTCCAAGGGTTTTAATTGGCCTCATACTATACTTGTAAAATGAGCATTACATATTCAACTGCAGAACCACATATTCTGTTGCTGACATGGGTTCTGAAGCGGTTGGTGATTTTCATTATTAAGTGGAGTTTCAATGCCTAGGCCTATCGATTATCCCCATGTCTTTCCCCCCATGCTGCAGTGCCTTTGCTCTCCCGAATCCTGCCCTCTGACGTGTGTAAGATCTACAAACAGGGCATCAACATCAGGTAAGTCAAGTAATCCTTTTTAATAATCCCTTGTTTTCATGAAGTTGTAACAAGCGATAATTAGCGTGAAGCCGGTAAGGTGAGATCATTGTAAGAAATACGCATGTCAGAGAGATAACCACACACGTAAGTGTCAACACAGTATCACCGACGGACCCCTTGGCTATGCCTTGGACAGATCATTCTGCCTGTACTTTTCTCAACTGTTACAGCCTATGTACAGCTTGCCCACACACACACACACACAGTACACAATGTTGCTTGTTCTCCTCAGCTGAGTTGATACATTGATCATCACCAATCTTTAGTCCTGGTTGTGTGCCAGTCTGTTTCTGCCCCAGCCATCTGGTTCAGAGTCTTGGCAGAGCAGAGATGCAGTCTTATTGGATGGGGAAAGTGTCAGGTACTGATGCTTGCCCTATTGACATGACATGCCAACAACATTTACTAGACAGGCGCCTATACGGAGTGATATCCACAGCCTTCAGTATTATACTGAAAAGAACAATGTGATATGGTAAAAACTCACGATAATAAAAGTAAATATGCCTTGACAAAGCCCTTTTTTGAAGCACTTTCAGGCTTTTAGGGCCCTTTTTCAGTTGATTAGAAAACCCTGGCTTTGAACACTACACCCTCTCCCAGCTTATGGGAAGCTGTAGTGCCAGCCCCAGCACGGCGGCTAACGACAAGCTTGGTTAACTAGAGTGTGAAATCCGTTCTCGCACTGCTGTGACTGAGTAACACGGCATCTGTTTGCAGATCTATTACCTCTGCGCCCCTCTCCAAATAATTACATGGAGATAGAGAGAATCAGCACGTACGTTTGCCTTAACTTTACCCCCCTACCGGCTCCATTATAATTGAACCAGTGCCAAGTAGTCCCATCCAGTAACAAAACAAGATTCACTATTCACAGTTTGAATACACAGTGTGGTTAGAATTGCTTGTCTGAGTGCTAGAAGCATCACTACAGACCCGGGTTCGATCCCAGGCTGTATCACAACCGGCCCTGATCGGGGGTCACATAGGGCGGCGCACAATTGGCCCAGCGTTGTCCGGGTTAGGGGAGGGTTTGGCAGGAAAGGGCTTCACTTGGCTTATCACGCTATAGCGACTCCTTATGGCGGGCCGGGTACCTGCAGGCTGATCCTGGTCGTCAGTTGAACGTTGTTTCCGCCGACACATTGGTGCGGCTTGCTTCTGGGTTAAGCGGGCGGGTGTTAAGAAGTGTGGTTTGGAGGGTCATGTTTTGGAGGACGCATGACTCGACTTTTGCCTCCCGAGTCCGTTGGGGAGTTGCAGTGATGAGGCAAGAGGGTCAAATACAAACAGAAAAAAAAACAAGAACGAAAAACAATTTGCTTGTCTGGCTTTGATGTGCTAGCAGCCTGGTTAATGTATGTTGATCTGCTGAGTTTCAGTGTTCAGTGAGAAGCCAGGTTTAGGCTGTTTTGTTCTTCAAAGGGCCTGTATTTTACCCCACTCAGCAATGACACACACACACACACAGACAAATGAAAGAGTTTTAAAGTGTTGCTAGGTTACCTGCCTCACAAATTGCCCCCCTCCTCCCCACCCCCTCTACCATGCTCTGAATCTATCCAACACTGGAGATTCAGGGCAAATCATTCTCAGGCATATCAAACTGTGTGTGTGTGTGTGGTGGTGAGAAAGTGGTTTATTTACCAGGGTTGAAAGCTGTCTAATAGACTTTCATAATGTCTGCTTGATATTCCTGAGGTGGGGAAAGAAACCGACCGAGGCATAACTTCATTTACATTCCAATGGTTGAAATTCTCAGCTCTGTCATACCTCTCACTCTCCACTTTGTGTCTATGTGCAGCCCATAAAGTAGTTCCGTTATATTCTTTCTTGTCACACCTCATTCCTCCACGACTCCAATGAACTAGCTGTTGTCGGAAAACATAGAAATGGGTTGTCGCCCACGGCAACTATTAACACAAAAGCTGTCTCCAAGCTTTTAGAGACCAAGTTTGAGTTCTTTAGTTTTATTGAAACAAGCTTTACTTTTACGCTGTATGTTGCTTGGTAACAAGAATGTGTACTTATACTCCGTGTATGTGTGTGTGTGTGTGTGTGTGTCCCTCACTGTGTCTCCCTCTTTCTCCATTTCTCCTTGCTTCTTTCAGTCTTCTTTTGGTTTTTGATGTGTGTGGAGGGATTATGTAGATGTGATGAAGCAATTAGTGTAGACATGAACTAGAGGCAATATGTGCTGTTTTGATGTGCTGTTGCTGATGCTATTGACATTATGTTGGCCCATGAAGTGGTTTGAATTTCAATTCTATCCCTCCTTCCCTTTCTTTCTGATTGGTCATAGACTGGACACTACTCTAATAGACTTCACAGATATGAAGTGCCAGCGTGGTGACCTTAGTTTCATCTTTAATGGCGACGCCATCCCCTCTGAGTCCTTTGCGGTGCTGGACAATGAACAGAAGGTGTACCAGCGGATACACCATGAGGTGAGACATATGCACGCGCACACACAAACACACGTGTGCATACACCCACGCTCGCAGACGCACAAATACTCACGCGCGCGCGCACTCAAACGTACCTTTGTGCATTTCTGCTTGCAGAAGTCGAGCTAGTGGCGCTCGATGTCTCGTATTTTGCCTTTCAAAATGATCCCCGGTGTCTGTGAAGTGTGTGTGTGTGTCAGAGGGCTGTGTTCTCTGTGTTGCAGGAGTCAGAGATGGAGACCGAGGAAGAGGTGGACATCCTTATGAGCAGCGATGTTTACTCTGCCACTCTCTCCACCAAGTCCATCACCTTCTCCAGAGCCCAGACCGGCTGGCTGTTCCGAGAGGACAAAACGGTTGGTTTTTAGACATCTCTTTTGTCGAATGTTACCTCTCCGTCTCTCAATGTGACCTTTGCTGATCTACAGTACGGCCTTGTTATTCCATGCAGTACAGGACGCCCGTGTCCTTCTCACATTGATTGCGTCGTATCTCTCCACCACAAAGTTCAGGGGCAACAGAGTAACCAAAACATAGTGGTCGTGTTTGATAAGCCTCCTGGGAGAGCCACAGGTGTTCAACTGAGGGGAGAGTTCATGTGTGTGTGTGGGGGGTGGGGAGGTGGGGGGGGGGGGGGTATTGCTGTCTGTCTCGGTCCTTTGAGGTGTATTGAAGGGAAATTGGTGACTCAGAGGTTTTATTTTCTTGTCCTTTGTGGCTCCAGGAGCGTGTGGGAAATTTCCTGGCGGATTTCTACTCGGTGAACGGGCTGGTGCTGGAGTCACGGAAGCGTCGGGAGCACCTGAGCGAGGAGGACATCCTAAGAAACAAGGCCATCATGGAGAGCCTGAGCAAAGGAGGGAACCTCATTGAGCAGAACTATGAGGTGAGCTCTGCTGTTGAGGTCCTCTGGCTGCAGAGGACGGGAATATGGCCACAATGTAAACATGCACCCAACTCTTAACCATATTTTCATATCCAGAACGTTCTGCTGGGGCCTACTGGTATGATGTCACCTGTTGCGGGTGTGAGCTGGCTGCTATGTGTTAAGTGAAGATACTGTTTGCTTGTACCTGCAGCCTAAGTGCGAGTCCAGCCCGGAAACTCTCCTCTCCTGCTAGACCCTCGGGGTAGGCCCTCTGACCTCACTGCTTGCCACTCTCCTATCACCATCCTATGGGATCTCCTCTCACCTCCAGTCACTCCTACCAAAACATGTCAATGCTACATGGACCACGAGAGCGTCATATTTTTCCCCTTAGCATCGGGCTCTTTTGATGTGAAACACGTCTGCATGGTTTATTTGGAAATACTTCAATTGGACTCCACACCCCTCTTGGGTTTCTTTGTAGTTTTATATGGACATACCGTCTGTCGGAATGAAAACCGCCCTCCTGATCCTCGTCTGTGGCATTCCGACCCCTTTCCTCCACCTTTGCGCATATATACCAGGCACAACACCCCCCTCTAGTGATGGAAGCTCACAACTGAACTTTAAACACAGTAACAGTGCTTTCCCTCTCTTTCGGCCTCTAGCTCGTTCGAGAGTGTGCTTTGGGAGCCCCTGTCTATGCACTGTACATAAAGCTGCCACACAGGGAAGTCACTGCGTCACAATGCTCAATAGATGCTTTTTAACGGCTCTGTTGTTTTCGTTAGTCCTGTCCTGTCAGGAACTGGGTTTTGTGTTGTCAATGTGTCCTATGGTATTTACTTCTTGTGGTATTGTTGTCCTTGTACTGTGACGGTAAATGCTTTTAAGCATTTTTCATCTGTTGCCCAAAGTTGATTTTTTACTGTGCATTTAACCGGTATTAAAACCTGTGAGCATATAGGTTAAGGTCAGGTCAGCACAGTATTGAACGGGAAAAACTGCTTCCACAGTCCACTGTGCATCCATCCACCCATGTTTGTATAAGTGCTTCCCTGCTCAGTGTAACCTGTTTCCCAGAAGTAGGTTGAGGGGAAAAATAACATTCCAAGTTCGTCCCAGCACTGACGTCCCCCTCTGTTTACTCCCGGCGGTGGTGGCATAGCAGAGCGGGTCAGCGCGGCGCCTGGGGACACAGATAGCAGGGGGTTTAAAGCAGGGCTCTGTACTATTGATTGGGTGGATGAAGGCTAAAACCCCTGGAGCCACGGAGCGACGGGTGGCACTGGCCGACAGACGGACTGGCATACCAGGAGATCACTGGCTGGAGGCTGTGTGTACTCTGCCCCCGTCACAACAACAGTGGCGGAGGCAAATGCATCAAAACACTGTGATCCACCACCGCTCACGGTCACATAGGGATAATAACATTGTCCAGTTTGAAGTAAAGGGAACCCTACGTTTGAATGATGAGATACTGACGGTATCATCTGGTGCCAGTTCCGTCTTCCTTCTCTTGAAGTAGGCCATAGGTACATTATAGAGGATGCTTCTCAAACCACATTTCAGAAAACACAGCCATTCATAGTGACGGGTCAGTTAGAGAGAGTACAGTATTGGTGTGGGTGTGCTTGTGTTTTTGTGCATACGTGCGTATTTGTGGACGTGCGTCGGTTGGTATCCTCGATGTTGCCAAGTCTTCAGTATTGGCAGTAGCCTACTGTTGAGGAGCCAGTTGTCCTGGCCAATGTGAGGTTGTAAGCCTGTGTGGTGGGTCAGTCGCGAGCAACGCGCAAAATCCACTTGTCACTTAATAAATCTCGCTGGATTGATTGCTTTCATTTTACTCTTGCTTGTGCCGGTAGTTTCCCCCCCCCCCCCCGTTGACATTTGTAATGACCTGTCAAACACGCCGGTAATGGCTGGAATGGGCTCAATGGAAATGACTGTCTTTCCGTTGAATCTGTAAGAACGTTAAAGCTTTGTTGGGAATTTAACACACCGTCTCGACATCTACATCACAAGAAAGAGAAGGAATTTTAAAGAGTAACCATTTAATGCAGTTGAAATGTTTACAAATGAGATGCGCTGAAAAATGAAAGCAACTTTCGAAATTGAACACGGAATATAATCACATTATATTAAAAACATTCCATTTGATTGCTACGTAGACAGCCCTGGTGAGTGCAGGTAGGGTAGATAGAGCAGGTGAGTGCAGGTAGGGTAGATAGAGCAGGTGAGTGCAGGTAGGGTAGATAGAGCAGGTGAGTGCAGGTAGGGTAGACAGAGCTGGTGAGTGCAGGTGGGGAAGACAGAGCTGGTGAATGCAGGTAGGGTAGATAGAGCAGGTGAGTACAGGTAGGGTAGACAGAGCTGGTGAGTGCAGGTAGGGTAGACAGAGCAGGTGAGTACAGATAGGGTAGATAGAGCAGGTGAGTACAGGTAGGGTAGACAGAGCTGGTGAGTGCAGGTAGGGTAGATAGAGCAGGTGAGTACAGGTAGGGTAGACAGAGCTGGTGAGTGCAGGTAGGGTAGACAGAGCAGGTGAGTGCAGGTAGGGTAGATAGAGCAGGTGAGTGCAGGTAGGGTAGATAGAGCAGGTGAGTGCAGGTAGGGTAGATAGAGCAGGTGAGTGCAGGTAGGGTAGATAGAGCAGGTGAGTACAGGTAGGGTAGACAGAGCTGGTGAGTGCAGGTAGGGTAGATAGAGCAGGTGAGTACAGGTGAGTGCAGGTGGACAGAGCTGGTGAGTGCAGGTAGGGTAGACAGAGCAGGTGAGTACAGATAGGGTAGACAGAGCTGGTGAGTGCAGGTAGGGAAGATAGAGCAGGTGAGTGCAGGTAGGGTAGACAGAGCTGGTGAGTGCAGGTAGGGTCGACAGAGCTGGTGAGTGCAGGTAGGGTAGACAGAGCTGGTGAGTGCTGGTAGGGTAGATAGAGCAGGTGAGTGCAGGTAGGGTAGACAGAGCTGGTGAGTGCAGGTAGGGTAGATAGAGCAGGTGAGTGCAGGTAGGGTAGACAGAGCTGGTGAGTGCAGGTAGGGTAGATAGAGCAGGTGAGTACAGGTAGGGTAGACAGAGCTGGTGAGTGCAGGTAGGGTAGACAGAGCTGGTGAGTGCAGGTAGGGTAGATAGAGCAGGTGAGTGCAGGTAGGGTAGATAGAGCAGGTGAGTACAGGAAGGGTAGGCAGAGCAGGTGAGTACAGGTAGGGTAGACAGAGCTGGTGAGTGTAGGTAGGGTAGATAGAGCAGGTGAGTGCAGGTAGGGTAGACAGAGCTGGTGAGTGTAGGTAGGGTAGATAGAGCAGGTGAGTGCAGGTAGGGTAGATAGAGCAGGTGAGTGCAGGTAGGGTAGATAGAGCAGGTGAGTACCGGTAGGGTAGACAGAGCTGGTGAGTGCAGGTAGGGTAGATAGAGCAGGTGAGTACAGGTAGGGTGGACAGAGCTGGTGAGTGCAGGTAGGGTAGACAGAGCTGGTGAGTGCAGGTAGGGAAGATAGAGCAGGTGAGTACAGGTAGGGTGGACAGAGCTGGTGAGTGCAGGTAGGATCGACAGTGCTGGTGAGTGCAGGTAGGGTCGACAGAGCTGGTGAGTGCAGGTAGGGTAGACAGAGCTGGTGAGTGTAGGTATGGTAGATAGAACAGATGAGTACAGGTAGGGTAGACAGCTGGTGAGTGCAGGTAGGGTCTACAGAGCTGGTGAGTGCAGGTAGGGTAGACAGAGCTGGTGAGTGCAGGTAGGGTCGACAGAGCTGGTGAGTGCAGGTAGGGTCGACAGAGCTGGTGAGTGTGTAGGTAGACTGAGCTGGTGAGGGCAGGTAGGGTAGACAGAGCTGGTGCAGGAGACAGAGCAGGTAGGGTAGACAGAGAGTGCTGGTGAGTGCAGGTAGGTAGGGTAGATAGAGCAGGTGAGTGCAGAGCTGGTGAGTGCAGGTAGGGTAGACAGAGCTGGTGAGGTGCAGGTGGTAGGGTAGATAGAGCAGAGGTGAGTGCAGGTAGGGTAGACAGAGCTGGTGAGTGCAGGTAGGGTAGATAGAGCAGGTGAGTGCAGGTAGGGGTAGAGCAGAGCTAGGGGATAGAGCAGGTGTACTGGTAGGGTAGACAGAGCTGGTGAGTGCAGGTAGGGAAGATAGAGCAGGTGAGTACAGGTAGGGTGGACAGAGCTGGTGAGTGCAAGTAGGGTAGACAGAGCTGGTGAGTGCAGTAGATAGGTGAGTACAGGTAGGGTGGACAGAGCTGGTGAGTGCAGGTAGGTTAGTGCTGGTGAGTAGAGGGTCGACAGAGCTGGTGAGTGCAGGTAGGGTAGACAGAGCTGGTGAGTGTAGGTATAGTAGATAGAACAGATGAGTACAGGTAGGGTAGACAGCTGGTGATTGCAGGTAGGGTCTACAGAGCTGGTGAGTGCAGGTAGGGTAGACAGAGCTGGTGAGTGCAGGTAGGGTCGACAGAGCTGGTGAGTGCAGGTAGGGTCGACAGAGCTGGTGAGTGCAGGTAGGGTAGACAGAGCTGGTGAGTGTAGGTATGGTAGATAGAACAGATGAGTACAGGTAGGGTAGACAGCTGGTGAGTGCAGGTAGGGTCTACAGAGCTGGTGAGTGCAGGTAGGGTAGATAGAGCAGGTGAGTGCAGGTAGGGTAGATAGAGCAGGTGAGTACCGGTAGGGTAGACAGAGCTGGTGAGTGCAGGTAGGGTAGATAGAGCAGGTGAGTACAGGTAGGGTGGACAGAGCTGGTGAGTGCAGGTAGGGTAGACAGAGCTGGTGAGTGCAGGTAGGGTAGATAGAGCAGGTGAGTACAGGTAGGGAAGATAGAGCAGGTAAGTACAGGTAGGGTGGACAGAGCTGGTGAGTGCAGGTAGGATCGACAGTGCTGGTGAGTGCAGGTAGGGTCGACAGAGCTGGTGAGTGCAGGTAGGGTAGACAGAGCTGGTGAGTGTAGGTATGGTAGATAGAACAGATGAGTACAGGTAGGGTAGACAGCTGGTGAGTGCAGGTAGGGTCTACAGAGCTGGTGAGTGCAGGTAGGGTAGACAGAGCTGGTGAGTGCAGGTAGGGTCGACAGAGCTGGTGAGTGCAGGTAGGGTCGACAGAGCTGGTGAGTGCAGGTAGGGTAGACAGAGCTGGTGAGTGTAGGTATGGTAGATAGAACAGATGAGTACAGGTAGGGTGGACAGAGCTGGTGAGTGCAGGTAGGGTAGACAGAGCTGGTGAGTGCAGGTAGGGTAGACAGAGCAGGTGAGTGCAGGTAGGGTAGACAGAGCTGGTGAGTGCAGGTAGGGTAAACATAGCAGGTGAGTGCAGGTAGGATAGACAGAGAAAGTGTTTGGTTGTTGCAGCTATGTTCCTCCCCTTAATGTTAATGTGTGCATATATACAAACACACCTGGTGTATTTATGCAAATGAGGGACATGTAATTGTCTTTCTTTTAACACAGAATATAAAAGATTTGCTAAAACAGTAAGAAAATGTATATATGAGTGTATTCTAAGAGACAATAATATGAATGTTTCAATAGATCCCACCAAAGTCCCTGAATTCCATTTGTTATTTGTCCGTGCCAGTAAAAAATTTTATGTGCTATAACTCAGTCAATATCTGATGGATTATACAAATTCAAAACGTTTGGAGGATCTTTGTCCATTGTCTGACTGTTGCGTCTATTAAAACCTTTTAACAATTTTGATGGCCGTTGCTACTTTGATGTCCAGAGAGATGACAACCAAAGGTCAAGGTGCTGGTAACGAGGCATGTGTCGAGAATTAACGACGGAGTCTGTGCTTTATTGAAATGACCCCTTTTCATTCATGCAGTTTGTGTGCAGCTGTAAAATCATCAAGTTGGTTTTACCACTGGCAGTGTGTTGTTCATGTGGTCAATCCCGCTCTCAGCATTAGTGATGTATTTAGGCCCTCTAGTGACCCAAACGTGGTTGTGCATCCTACATTTCATTCACCTCAGGTGGATATACAGTCGTGGCCAAAAGTTTTGAGAATGACACAAATATTAATTTTCACTGCCTAAGTTTGTATGATGCCAATTTGCATATACTCCAGAATGTTATGAAGCGTGATCAGATTAATTGCAAAGTCCCTCTTTGCCATGCAAATTAACGGAACACACCCCCCCCCCAAAAAAAAACAATTTCCACTGCATTTCAGCCCTGCCCCAAAAGGACCAGCTGACATCATGTCAGTGATTCTCTCGTTAACACAGGTGTGAGTGTTGACAAGGACAAGGCTGGAGATCACTCTGTCATGCTGATTGAAGGTGAATTCACCAATTTGTAAGTCGCTCTGGATAAGAGCGTCTGCTAAATGACTTAAATGTATGTTAAATGATTGAGTTCGAATAACAGACTGGAAGCTTCAAAAGGAGGGTGGTGCTTGGAATCATTGTTCTTCCTCGGGCAACCATGGTTACCTGCAAGGAAACACTGGCCGTCATCATTGCTTTGCAAAAGAAGGGCTTCACAGGCAACTTCTCCCAACCATCCAGGAACAGTTTGGTGACGAACAATGCCTTTTCCAGCATGATGGAGAACCTTTCCATAAGGCAAAAGTGATAACTAAGTGGCTCGGGGAACAAAACATTGACATTTTTGGTCTATGGCCAGGAAACTACCCAGGCCTTAATCCCATTGAGAACTTGTGGTCAATCCTCAAGAGGCGGGTGGACAAACAAAACCCCACAAATTCTGACAAACTCCAAGCATTGATTATGGAAGAATGGGCTGCCATCAGTCAGGATGTGGCCCAGAAGTTAATTGACAGCATGCCAGGGCGGAGTGCAGAGGTCTTGAAAAAGAAGGGTCAACACTGCAAATATTGACTCTTTGCATCAACTTCATGTAATTGTCAATAAAAGCCTTTGACACTTGTGAAATGCTTGTAATTATACTTCAGTATTCCATAGTAACATCTGACAAAAATATCTAAAGACACTGAAGCAGAAAACTTTGTGGAAATTAATATTTGTGTCATTCTCAAAACGTTTGGCCACGACTGTAGGCAAAATCTTACAAACAACTCAGCAAAAAAACAAAGCCACTTTGAGAAGCTCTATTGAAGTGATTAGCTTGGGATTTTTATGCTTTTCGTGTGCTGTTGGTTATGTCTGAATGTGTTTTTTTTTGTAGTCTATGACTTTGTTTATGAGATTTGTCTACTCTGTGCTCAGTTTGATGTCAGACTTTGCTCGGTATAGATTTCTATTGCCAGGTGTCTGTTCTTGCCACTCATATATATGTATGTCCACTCTCTCTTTAGCCTGTGAGGCGACAGTCATTAACTGCCCCTTCACCCAACAATATCTCTTGGGAGGAATACATCAACGCAGAAAACGGAAAGTAAGTGTGACCATCACCTTCTCACAGGTACACTTCTTACACGCTTCCTTTCACGAGTGCCCTCTTCCTCATTGTTAGTCTCAAATGTCTACATACAGGGTTAAATCGAATCAAATCCAATGTTATTTGTCACACGCTTCGTAAACAACAGGTATAGACAAACAGTGAAATGCACACTTAAAGGTCCAACAGTGCACAGTGAATATCTGTAGTGTTCGGAAAAGTACTCAATGCACTCAAAACCATGAAGAGGAAAACCCCAAGGGGGCCCGAGATGCAGAAATAATATCATTAATTGAATCCACGCTGGAAAGAAGTGGAAGTGCAAGGTGCTATATAAAAACAAGGAACGGAGTCCTTATTCCTTCATCAGTGCTGTACAAAGAAATTAAGAAGACACCTACTTAAGAAGCGGCCATAGTTAATTAGAGACTGGCGAATCAGGAGTCAATGCATGTGAACATGGAAGATATATTATGAGGTAATTGAGGTACCTATGTACATATAGGTAGGGGTAAAGTGACTAGGTAACAGAATAGATAAGACAGTAGCAGCAGCAGCGTATGTGGTGACTGGGAAAGTGTGTGTGTGTGTGTGTGTGTGTGTGGCGTCAGTATGCATGTGTGTGTGTGTTATGTGTGTGTGGGCGTATACAGTGTGTGTATGTGTGAGTTGGGTTGTCAGTGTAAGTATGTGTGAGTGTGTGGATAGAGTCCAGTGTGTGCATAGAGTCAATGCAGGTAGTCCTGGTAGCCATTTGAGTTAGTGCAAAAACGGGTCAATGCAGGTAGTCCTGGTAGCCATTTGATTAGCTACTTAGCAGTCTTGTTTAGCAGTCTTATGGCTTGTGGGTAGAACCTGTTCAGGGTCCTGTTGGTTCCAGACTTGGTGCACTGGCACTGCTTGCCGTGCGGTAGCAGGAAGAACAGTCTATGGCTTGGGTGGCTGGAGTATGTGAAAATGTTTTGGGCCTTCCTCTGACACAGCCTGGTATAGAGGTCCTGGATGGCAGGGAGCTCGGCCCAGTGATGTATTGGGCTGTACTCACCACCCTCTGTGGCGCCTTGCGATCAGGTGCCATGTAGTTGCCGTACCAAGCTGTGAAAAGTTTTGAGAATCTGAGGCCTATGCCAAATCTTTTCAGCCTCCTGAGGGGGAAGAGGCACTGTCATCCCCTCTTCACAACTTTGTGGGTGTGCGTGGACCATGTTAATTCCTTAGTGATGTGGACACGGAGGAACTTGAAGCTCTCAACCCACTCCACTACAGCCAGCCCCATCGATGTAGATGGGGGCGTGCTCACCCCTCCATTTCCTGTAGTCCACGAACAGCTCCTTTATCTTGCTGATGTTCAGGGAAGGTTGTTGTCCTGGCACCACACTGCCAGGTCTCTGACCTCTTCCTTATAGACTACCTCATCGTAGTCGGTGATCAGTCCTACCACCGTCGTGTTGTCAGCAAACTTGATGATGGTGTTTGAGTCGTGCGTGGCCATGCAGTCATGGGTGAACAGGGAATACAGTAAGGGACTAAGCACACAATGCTGATGGTCAGCATTGCGGATGTTTTGTTGCCAAAGTCACCGCCTAGGGCCAGCCCGTCAGGAAGTCCAGGATCCAGTTGCAGAGGTGTTCAGTCCTAGGGTCCTGAACTTGGTGATGAGCTTGGAGGGGAATATGGTGTTGAATAATGAGCTGTCGTTAATTAACAGCATTCATACAATACGTCATATGTGGTTCTTTTGGAGTGGTATGCGAACTGGAGTAGGTCTGGGATGATGGTGTTGATGTGAGCCACGATCAGACTTTCAAAGCATTTCATGGCTATACTGTAGATGTGAGTGCTACTGTCGTTCTTGGGTACGGTGACTATGGTGGTTGAAACAAGTTGGTATAACAGACCGGTTCAGGGATAGGTTGAAAATGTCAGTGAAGAAACTTGCAAGCTGTCAGTGCATGCTGTGAGTATGCATCCTGGTATTCCGTCTGGCCCTGCGGCTTTGCAAATGTTAATAACCTGTTTAAAGGTCTTACAACGGCTACGGAGAGTGAGATCACATAGTTCTCTGGTTGCTCTCATGCATGGTTCAGTGTTGCTTGCCTTGAAGCGAGCATAGAGGTCATTTAGCTCGTCTGATAGGCTTGCATTTCTGGGAAGCTCGCGGCTGGGTTTCCCTATGTAATCTGTGATAGTTTGCAAGCCTTGATACATCTGTCAAGCGTCAGCATAGTAAAATTCGATCTTAGTCCTCTATTGATGCTTTGGCTGTTTGATGGCTCGTCAGAGCTCGTGGCGGGTTTTTTATAAGCATCCCTTAAATTAGTATCCCGCTACTTGAAAGCGGCAGCTATAGCCTTTAGTTCATTGGGTTGTTGCCTGTAATCCATGGATTCTGGTTGGGGTATGTACGTACGGCCACTGTGGGGAGGACATCGTCAATATACTTATCAATGAAGACGGTGGTAAACTCCTCGATAATATCCTATGAATCGCAGAAAATATTCCAGTCTTTGCTGGAACGAAACTGTCCTGTATCTTAGCATCCGCTTCATCTGACAACTATTAAGCATGTCACAGTCCACATGAAAAAGACTATGGTTTACTGTAGAATACTACAGTACTTACTATAGAATTATGTAGTAAACTGTAGTGTACTGTAGATTACTATAGTAAATACTACAGTATTATCCACAAAATAACTAGTAAATGCTACAGTAATGTCCGTAAAAAGTCTACAGTCCTCAAAAATCTACATTTACAAAAAACTGTCTTAAATACTACAGTATTTCATTTGCATATACCTTGCCCATTTTCCTCCTCCGTATAGTGACAAACCTACATGCCAGGTATAGATCATATATTGTATTCCCTACAGGTTATGTTCAGACCCCAGACCTCACTTCCTTCCTGCCTTCTTACCTACCTACCGGTTATGGAAAATATGCTCTTTTACACTGAACAAAAATATAAACACAACATGCAACAGTTTCAAAGATTTGAAAAGAAAATCTGTCAATTTAAATAAATGCATTGTGCCCTAATCTATGTGTTTCACATGACTGAGAATACAGATATGCATCTGTTGGTCATAGATAAACTCATCTCACTGTTCCCCCCCCCCAGAAATGTCCGGGAACTTGCAGGTGCCCTGGTGGAAGAGTGGGGTAACATCTCACAGCAAGAACTGGCAAATCTGGTGCAGTCCATGAGGAAGAGATGCACTGCAGTACTTAATGCAGCTGGTGGCCACACCAGATACTGACTGTTACTTTTGATTTTGACCCCCCCTTTGTTCAGGGACACATTATTCCATTTCTGTTAGTCTCATGTCTGTGGAACATGTCTTATGTCTCAGTTGTTGAATCTTGTTATGTTCATACAAATGTTTGTTCATGCAAACACATGTTAAGTTTGCTGAAAAGAATCGCAGTTGACAGAGAGAGGACATTTCATTTTTTGATGAGTTTAGTCAAAGTCTGATTTTCCAAAGGCAGGGTGGTCTTAGTGCCAGCATTGGTTTGTGGTGGTAACTAGTCAGCTACGAAAGATGTAGATAAATTAGTATGGTCTGCAGCTTATCATGAGGTATTCTAACTTGAGACTTCCTTAACATTGGAGATTGCGCACCGACTGTTGTTCACAAAGAGACACACCTCTCCTCCCCCTGTTCAGCTAAGACTCTGAGAAACATAGGATATTACAGTTTTTCAGGTACCGTTGAGAGGATATGGAGCTCTTCCAGTTTGTTCTCGAGTGACTGCATGTTCGTCAATACAACAGAGGGCAGTGGTGGTCTATTTGCTCGCCAATGTACTCTCGTCATGTTGCCGCCTCACCTGTCTCTCTTTTGCTGCCGCTTCCGCTTTCGAGTCCCGGGGATTAGTTCCTGGTCCGGAGGAAGCAGAATGTCCAGAGGTGCCATCTCGTTTAAGTTGGAATGTTCATCCATTCTGATGCCCTGAAGCTGTTTTCGGTCATAGGAAATGATGCTGGAAACATTATGTACAAAAAAGTTGCGATCAGGGTAAAAAAAAAACACAAAATAGGTCAGGAGCCCGTAAGACAGCTGCTATCCACTGCAGTGCCATCTTGCCAGGGGGATTGATGGACAGACTGATAGATCACTTATGTACAGTTGTGACAGGGTGGATAGTGCCATTTAAGGCCATTCTCTCTTACCTCATCAATTAAAGCTGTTCTACTTCCTGTTTTTTCAGTTTCCAAAATTGTGTGATCTGCCATATTCTCCCTATCATCCACTATCTATTCACTCTCTCCCATCAGTTATTTACTTTCAGGATCACAGTTAGTCAGACCTTGCTCTACCTTGCTCTACCTTGCTCTACCTTGCTCTACCTTGCTCTACCTTGCTCTAACTTGCTCAACCTTGCTCTACCTTGCTCTAACTTGCTCTACCTTGCTCTAACTTGCTCTAACTTGCTCTACCTTGCTCTACCTTGCTCTAACTTGCTCTACCTTGCTCTACCTTGCTCTAACTTGCTCTACCTTGCTCTACCTTGCTCTACCTTGCTCTACCTTGCTCTACCTTGCTCTACCTTGCTCTACCTTGTTCTAACTTACTCTACCTTGAGCGAACTTGCTCTACCTTGCTCTAACTTGCTCTACCTTGCTCTACCTTGCTCGCCTCCCCAGGGGGAATTCTTTCTTTCCTTTATTTTACGTCAAAAATGTAATTTCACCTCATTTTGTGACTGGGCATTCTCCCTCTTCCCCTCCTTCAGAGCGCCTCATCTAGGAAGAGACCTGGTATGCAAAGAGAGCAAGAAGAACTTCAAAGCGACCGTAGCCATGAGTCAAGACTTCCCTCTGAGCATTGAATCGTAAGCATCCTCTTCTATTATGCCCAGATGAACTTGGAAGTCTCGACTGACACAAGTAGTTGCCAGGCGGGATACATTTTAATAATGTATTTTCTTTCTTCTTCATAATGTATTGAAATCTGAGATGACGTTTGTGTGAATGAATGGGCTTAAGAGGTTGGTGGGCACGGTGCATTTATTTATTTGCACCAAAGAAAACACACGATAGACAACAATACAGATAAAAACAAATGAATACTGAAAAAAACGGTGTGCAGGTGTGGTTGGAAGCCCAAGGGTTGACATGAAAACCACACCACAACAGAAACAATATACAAGACATAAGTACAAAAATGAAAAAGGTTTGTTAAAACAAACAACACCTACTAATTATAAATGTATAAATTAATTGATCAGTAATCACACCAACAACAAAAATGTTAACCCTCACTTTTGTGGTGTGCAGAGGCCTCGTTTTCTCGCGATGATCCCCCATCGCTAATTGAATGTGCTAGTGACTGTAACCTGCTGTACTCTCTGGCATGAAGTGATGCATGCAATCCATTCTTCATTGAGTGAGAATAAAAGACTGTTCTTTTTGTTGTTGTTTATTTTCAGGTTATTAAACGTCCTGGAGGTGATAGCACCCTTCAAGCACTTTAATAAACTCAGAGAGTTTGTTCAAATGAAACTCCCTCCTGGTTTCCCTGTCAAACTGGGTAAGTACTATGTATAGTATACTGTTTAGTGGGAAACATATTCTAAAATATAAGACATCCAGTTGGACGCCTGCTGACTGGCTGACCAGCTATATTCCCTGATGTTATAACATGTTTACATTTGTCGTCTCTCCATAAAGATATCCCTGTCTTTCCAACCATTACGGCCACGGTGACATTTCAAGAGTTGCGCTACGACGAGTTTGAGGAGTCCATCTTCACCATCCCCAATGAGTACAACGAGGACCCCAGCCGCTTCCCTGACCTTTAACCCCATTGGGTGGACACCAGAAAGGGGTCACCTATGAAAGGGCATTGCTATTTCATCAAGTTGTCATAGGAGAAGAAGACAAGAAAAGGAAATTGTATGTGTAATGTTTTAAATGGAAGTGGAAAGATGTAGCTACTATCCAGCGTTTTGTTTGGAGTAGCTTCACTGAACGTTGGGCACTGGTTAGATGCACTACAGCCAGTCAGTACTGGGCTGAGTTGGCCTTGGCAGCAGAGGGGAGGACCTACTGCGCCAGTCGATACTCAACTCTTTGGTACTCCACCTGAAAGCAATGATAGACATGCTAAGAAATTGAATTGTACCCGAGCGAAGTTGTCTTACCCTATTTGACTGGCAGCAAAGTGTGGCATTATAAGTATTACATATAAGAATTGTTTTCATATTCTACCATTTTTTTTTTTAACTATGTAACAAACTGTACAATTCAGTTAATGGAAATGAACCAGGAGTGAAAGTTGTCTGTAGATGATTAGGTACGATTTAAGTACAATGTAAAGGGCTCGATTACGTTCCAAGTCACGGAGGTTCAGCGCCACTGCGCGATAGAAGTGTAAAGTCAACGTGCCCGTTTTAGCAGAGACTGTGTTCACGGTAAACACTGCATATGTCGGCTCAATCGCAACTTACCTTTACATTTCAATCACGCTATAGAGTTCAACTTCAGCGGTATGGATTGAATCGAGCCCTAAATGCAATTTTTAAAGCTAGCAAAAACCAGGCCTTTTCCTTTGCGCAAGGTGTAAATACCGCTGCTTTTATGTTTGATTTATTTTGTGTTTTTTTTTTCACTTTCTTTGTGTTAATATTGGTGTAGATGTCTTCTATGACAAGAAGGGTTTCTGAAGTTTGATGCCAAGCCTAGTTGATGTGAGTCCACCCAAAGAGGTAATTGGTTTGTATCGTGGCAATGGATATTTTTGTACATATAATATTGTGCTGGTAAAAGTCTCCAATTCTCCTTTGTTTTTTTGTCTTCATTGTCACACTTATGTCAACTCTTTGTTGGCTTCTCCCCTGCAGACCTGTGTATGAGCCAAGTGTACAAAGCACTGTGGGGTCTTACATCCTTGGGTTTTACAAGGACTGGGTTATTCAGCAGAGTTTCCATCTTCAGAAGAACAGTTTCAGTTGAGTCCCGATTGCTTCTGAACATTGCAAAATGTTGCCCCGTTTATACCTGGTTCCAACATCCATCCTTGTCCTGATTTTGTTCACATTCTGATTGTGCCCACATTTTCAGACAGTGTAAACAATTAAAAGACTCAATGTGATCAGATCTTTCTGACCACCTCCGGAGGTAGGATATCTTACAAGTGTAGACAGTTCTGGACAGTGAAACCATTTAAATCATTATCCCTTCTAAAATCCCTGACAGGTGGCACCATTGAATTATGGCATCAATATGTGTCTTAAAACAAATCAATATTATTTTGAAAGAATAGCTGTCAAATAATTTGCATATAGGGAGGGACCTGGAACTCTGGTCACAATGCAGACACAAAGGATGGATATTAAACACAATTTAATGACGTGTAGACATATTTCTGAAAATGTGGGCAATCAATGTGGACAAGATCAGGACAAATGACACGTTAGCACCAGGTATAAACAAAGCTTTACGTTCAAGGAAAAGGTCAAATCCAATAAGCTTAGCTATGCCTTGCTTCAGGAATGAAATAGGACTTCTCTGAAGTGGTGCTCATTTGGTTTTGCTGGATACAACAGGGAGGGTTTGCTGAGCTGCAGTGTGATCAATACTGCACCAGCAGCAATAGTAATAGAAGAATGCTTTGTAGTCCCGACTCATTTCCTTTGTACATTGATCAGGGTCCTATTGATCCCTCCGGTAGTTAAACCTTTCCATCATGCTTCCATGCCACTACTGGTTAGTGCTGCAAACGGAAATGTGTTTATCACTTTTTGTTGTGGGCTGAATGTTGCTTTACTCCTTACCATGACTTTAGCTGCCAGGAGCTGATGTAAACAAGTTCACTCATCTACATGCCAGTTGTACACGAAACCTCGTATAACACTATTTTCAAATGAACAACATTTTTACTAAAATGTCCACACGTAATGAAATTGTGTACCATTTGTTTATCATGCATTTCAAAAAATGGTGCGGCTATCAAACATATCCCACCACAAAACCATAGTTATTTTGACCACGTTTTATTATAGACTTTCCTTTGTAAAACATGTAGACAGTACAGGGTGTTCCATCATAATAATCCAAACACTGATTTGGATCTACAGTATATTGTCACGGGTGGAAGGGTAAGTCTACAACAGTATTAAGTGCTTTACAGATTGAGTCAATTTGTCAAGATTACAACAAAGAATAGAAAGCTACACCGAAACCAGAAGGGAACCAGGCTAAAAACAATTTAACAGTCTGAGTAGGTGAGGGGCCAACCCCTGTCCTGTAAAAGGTTTAAGTATACATAAGTTTTGTGAGTCATTTAGGAGAAAACATTTCCTATATGTTCAAGATGAATAATATCTTTTGAGGCCCAAAAAGGAAATCACTTTCTAAATCCCTCACATTCAACAGGCCCTTCAACATAAAAGTACAGCAATTTGACATTTTATATTTTGCAAAAATCATTTGGGACAGATTTCCTACACATGCTCACCAGACACAGGCAGAAATAAACTGGCTATTTCAAACAGGAACAATATTTCCCCTAACCAGTCTAGAGATGGAAAGTGTCTCTATAACTCTAAAAACTGTACATCTCCCCAATAGGACTACAACCCACCAGATTCCCACAGGTATTCATTTAAAAGATCAGACACGTTATCTAGATGCCTTTAAAAAGAGAACGGTAGGGAATGGAGCCTGTCGGTTTTCAGTGACATCATCTGGCTGGGTTTCCCTGGGTGTACTCAGTCGCTCATCTCCATGTCTTCCTCATCATGGTGGTCATCTCCGTTCTGTTTGGACTTCTTGCCGCTCTCCCCTGCAAGCTTCTCGTCAGACTCCTGGGGCTTCGGGGGAGACGCAGAATCAGAGTCGCTCTTCCTCTCCTCTTCATCCTCTACTTCTTTTCCACTGTCATAGCCTTGCTCCTCCTCATCGTAATCCCTGGTCACCTTCAAGAGCAAAGCATTCTGAGCAACAAAGGAATAAATGACACATGAAACAGGTCAAACTCGGGACATGAAAACATTCAGGGTCAGTGTCGCTGTACAGATTAAGCCTTGTCATGGCTAAAAAGCTATTTAGATGGACATTTAACAGACACGATTAGAATGAGCCGTTAATGTGGGAAAGTCAGTGGTTGCGCACCTTGACATCTCCTTTCTCACTATCAGATTTGTGGTCTCGGTCCTTATCCTTGTCTTTGCTCTTCTTACTAATGGAGCGTTCTCTTTCGTCTTGGCTCCGATCTCTGACGTCTTTCCTCCCCCTGTCACGGTCCTTCTCTCGCTCTTTGTCCTTCTTTTTGTCCTTCTTGTGCCTGTGGGAATAAAAACTATAGTTTAAATACAGACAGGTACACCTACCTAGAGGCGCTGCGGCTTCTACTGCACTGTGAAGCCCAGTGTGGTTCTGAACTAGGAGGACCCTCTTTTGTACCACACTCACCTTCTAGGGGAAGGGGACCTGGACAGTTTCCTCTTTGGGGACCTGGACTTTTTTGGTGACCTAGAGGCGCTGCGGCTTCTTCTACGTCTCCTGTTGAAGACAAGATAGTAAAGATGGGAGGGAAACCTTTAACCCTACATTCCACTGGTTGTCTTCGGGTTCCTGAAAGGTCTAGAACATCAAGCGGGATCAATGCATTTTGATCAAGCTAACTAGACTCCTCCTTTATTTAAACCACTCACCGATTGATGCTTCGAGACCTCCTGGTGCTGCTGTAGCTCTTAGGCGGCGTCTTGGAGCGCTTTTTGGATTTATCTTCTTTCCTCCTATCCCTACAAGCAGGAAAAACAATGAAGGCAAACAATGACTTGAAGGAATCCTGAAAGAGGTACAGTGGGGCAAAAAAGTATTTAGTCAGCCACCAATTGTGCAAGTTCTCCCACTTAAAAAGACGAGAGAGGCCTGTAATTTTCATCATAGGTACACTTCAACTATGACAGACAAAATTAGAAAAAATGGTGGAAAATAAGTATTTGGTCACCTACAAACAAGCAAGATTTCTGTCTCTCACAGACTTGTAACTTCTTCTTTAAGAGGCTCCTCTGTCCTCCACTCGTTACCTGTATTAATGGCACCTGTCCACAACGTTACCTGTATTAAAAGACACCTGTCCACAACCTCAAACAGTCACACTCCAAACTCCACTATGGCCAAGACCAAAGAGCTGTCAAAGGACACCAGAAACAAAATTGTAGACCTGCACCAGGCTGGGAAGACTGAATCTGCAATAGGTAAGCAGCTTGGTTTGAAGAAATCAACTGTGGGAGCAATTATTAGGAAATGGTAGACATACAAGACCACTGATAATCTCCCTCGATCTGGGGCTCCACGCAAGATCTCACCCCGTGGGGTCAAAATGATCACAAGAACGGTGAGCAAAAATCCCAGAACCACACGGGGGGACCTAGTGAATGACCTGCAGAGCTGGGACCAAAGTAACAAAGCCTACCATCAGTAACACACTACGCCGCCATGGACTCAAATCCTGCAGTGCCAGACGTGTCCCCTGCTTAAGCCAGTACATGTCCAGGCCCGTCTGAAGTTTGCTAGAGAGCATTTGGATGATCCAGAAGAAGATTGGGAGAATCTCATATGGTCAGATGAAACCAAAATATTACTTTTTGGTAAAAACTCAACTCGTCATGTTTGGAGGACAAAGAATGCTGAGTTGCATCCAAAGAACACCATACCTACTGTGAAGCATGGGGGTGGAAACATCATGTTTTGGGGCTGTTTTTCTGCAAAGGGACCAGGACGACTGATCCGTGTAAAGGAAAGATTGAATGGGGCCATGTATCGTGAGATTTTGCGTGAAAACCTCCTTCCGTCAGCAAGGGCATTGAAGATTAAACGTGGCTGGGCCTTTCAGCATGACAATGATCCCAAACACACCGCCAGGGCAACGAAGGAGTGGCTTCGTAGGAAGCATTTCAAGGTCCTGAAGTGGCCTAGCCAGTCTCCAGATCTCAACTCCATAGAAAATCTTTGGAGGGAGTTGAAAGTCCAACAGCCCCAAAACATCACTGCTCTAGAGGAGATCTGCATGGAGGAATGGGCCAAAATACCAGCAACAGTGTGTGAAAACCTTGTGAAGACTTACAGAAAACGTTTGACCTCTGTCATTGCCAACAAAGGGTATATAACAAAGTATTGAGATAAACTTATGTTATTGACCAAATACTTATTTTCCACCATAATTTGCAAATAAATTCATTAAAAATCCTACAATGTGATTTTCTGGATTTCTTTTTCTCATTTTGTCTGTCATAGTTGAAGTGTACCTATGATGAAAATTACAGGCCGCTCTCATCTTTTTAAGTGGGAGAACTTGCACAATTGGTGGCTGACTAAATACTTTTTTGCCCCACTGTACATCACGCACCACATTTCCCCTGATCCACGCTGTGAATATAACACTGTAGATGGCCACCCACCTGGATTTGCTGCGTCTACCCCTCTCTCTGGAGTGGGACTTCCGTCTGCGGGGGCTCTTCGACCGCCTCCTGCTCCTTGAGTGGGACCTCCGTCGAGACCTGCTCTTTGATCGCCTGCAATGAGATTATAGACAGGTTTTTAAATTTTTTAAACAGAACTCAAAGCTGTCCCAACTAATCCATGCACTCAAACCACTCAAGATGCATCGTGACTGATTTGCTGATGTTTTCCAACATGCATGTAAAGTGGGGCTAACCTTCAGCACATCCAAAACTGCTGATTTAATGAAGGTATGCAGTTTCTCATCAGCGACGTACCTGTGACGAGACCTGGACCTCCTCCGCCTCGACCGGGACCTGGAGCGGGAATGTTTGCGCTTGTCGTCTTTCTTATCTACAAAGAGGAAGAACGAAAGCTCGGGAAACTCCAACGTAACAATACAAATCTGTGGGAACTGACTAACATGACAGCCGTCAATGTCTGAAGACGTGAGGAAGAGCGCCATAGAAGAGAGGAATGAGTAATTCAGTCAAAATACAAAGTGTAATACTGCAAATATGTGGTCTAATTGGTGATAACTCACTTCCTGGCTCGATAGCGGCAGAGATGAGTGACTGGGCCTCTCTGACCCTCTTCATGGCCTCCTCTATCTCCTTGTTGGAGTCATTCTTCATACCAGGATTAATCATCATACCAGCAGCCATTGGATTCATCCTGCAATGGTCAAACCCCAGTTAGTCACCCAGAAAAATTACAGATGACTTTTCCACATACACAATAATAGTTAAGATATTCTTCATAGACTGGCCAGAATTGGAGGTGATACTTACTTAGTAGGATCCATGGACTGCATAAGCTTCAGAAAGTCAGCAGAGAGGGTCTGAAATAGGGAACATGAAAATGCATAGCTATATACACTTATAATGTGAGAAGTCGATCAAAAGGTTATTGTTGGGGGGGGGGGGGGGTTCTACTAAGCTAACATATGCAATTGTTTTAAAGATGGTCATACCATGTTAGATTTTTTAACATTTTAATAAAAAAATTAATTGCCTTTACTACTATAGCTCATAGGAACGCATTGAATAACATTCAGTGATGGCAAAAAAAAATATCACAAAATAAATCATAAGGAATATAGTTTTGAAGTGTCTGTCCTATATCTAGGAGATAAGAAAGCTCAGGAAATGTTTTTTTTGGACACGTTTAACACCTTATTTCTGTTGCCACAAAACTACCTACATACTTCCATTCATTTGTATTAGCCAGGTCCTGTGACACTTGTGGGGGCGTAGCGCAAAATGGAGAACACAATTGGGTTAATGAGTCTTCCCTTTCCACAATGGGGTCATTAGTTTGTAGCCCAAACAATTTGGATGCTACAGACAGAAGTTGGCACATCACCGTTACCGACTTCAGTCATAGAGCAAAACACCATCGTGTTCGTAGTCATTCCATAGAGTGGGAAAATTATTTGTTTGTAGACAAAACAGTTCGGAAGCTTTGTGAGAACACCGATTTTTGTCTCATGGTCTGACAAAGACCGCTGGAGCTCGGCCACTTTCCACCAGATGCGGAAGGCCGCCAGTCGGATGCGGTGGATTGAGACGCAGCCCATGCAGAAAACAGACGTCTAACTTAAACTGACAGATTGAGACAGGGATTTTTTATTATGTTACATACAGATTAAAACTATAACCTACACCCGTTTTAAAGTACAGAGTTGTGAAATAGAAAGTAGCCATGTCCAACCTGGGGGTTGATGTTGCCAGACATGCCCATGGCAGCCATGTGATCCATGTTCGGATTTCCGAGAGCTGAAAGAGGTACGCCTCCCATCTGCAAGGACAAGGGACACAAGTCAGACAAATCTTCCTTCCAGCTACTTTTTTTTGTTGTCAAAATGGGGCCTTTGGTTACACAGTTGATAGGTCTCATTTCGACACCAATAGATAACACTTACGGACGCCAAAGGATTCGGAGTGGGGAGAAGGCCTCCTCCAGGCATGCATCCTGCCACGGCATTCGCTGGTGCCAGCAGTGACAGAGCTTTAGACTCATCAGGAATCACTCCTAGAGAAAAACACCACAGAATCAGTACAGGTCTTTGCAAACAACCCCCACACTCAAACAGAGCCTCAAACAAACCACGTCAACCTAACTAGTCTTACCACAATAGATATGTAGTAAGACATACATTCCATTTTGTGTTGGCGGAAAATGTTGGTAACTGATTTACTAAGTATGATTTCAGAATACTACTACGAGAATAAAGTCACAATACACACTATGGTCAACACTGCCAAGATTGTATCACCTGTACTTGTTTTTTTTAAGTCATGAACCAAACGTAAGCAAGCACAGCCGGTTGTCCAGTGGGATGTGCTCTCAAGTGTCATTAGATGTTTTATGAACAAGCGACTCGTGACGGCTGCTTCGCTACAAAGCACACAAAAACATCAAGACACATACAAAAAAGTTCAGGGAAAAGGTAACTACTTTTGCCTAAAAACACTTACCATTATAAAATAAACAGAAAAAGGCTCAACCAAATTCTGTTTTCTGGGCTTTTGCTGGTGGCTTTTCTTCCTTCCAAAGAGCCTACAGCACTGTTGATTGGCTAATATGTTCACCAGGGGGGTATACTACGAAGCAAGCTAGATCTACTCAGGGCTTTCTACAGCTAACCAGCATTAGTTTCACATTTCACCTCCGGCTTCATCCATACTACAATGGTGGATATTGCCCGTCCGCCTGCCTCCAACTCTAGCAGGCCTATATCTGCGTGTTTATGTCGCACATGGCTAAGCAAACGCTGAACTTTTTTTTTTAAATGCACCCTGTCATTACTAAATGTGTAATGTGATACATTTTAACATGACTATTTTTAACACAAAAACATTTCCTTAACAAAATACTGAAACAATTGTCTTCTTCAAATGAAGCGGATGATGCAATCTTTGCAAGAGGGTGGGAATCTGATTGAATTGGTCCTCAACTCATTGCTCAGTCATTTCATTCAGGGTAAGTGGAGTTAGCCTGCCCTGGAGCTGGTTAGGATCTGTTGCCATAGAAATTTACCTGGCTAAAAGGCGAGCCACTTTCGTATGACTGGTTATCCTGAGTTGACCAAAGTTACTTTGACAACTCCTCAAACGCGCTTCGTAGGATACCACTCATGTAAAGTGTTGTAAAATTTAACTTGCAGAAAGAATACTATATAATAATTTGGGGGTTGTTTATATTTGATCCTGTTACTCACAAGTGTGTAATTGAAATGTGTTTATTTTTCTAAATATCTCAATTCCCTGATGACCTGCAGAGAGTGGGGTCACGGTCAGGGTAGCAATTGTACAGCACCCCTGGAGCAATTACGATTCAGTGCCTTGCTCAAGGGCAAAGCAACACTTTCTTTCTTCACCTTGTCGGCTCTGGATTTCGAACTGGCCCAAACTCTAACCTCGAAGCTACCTGCCAAAGAGTATTGAGTAGGCTCTGACAAAAAAGGGAAAATGCCAGCAAAAGCCCAAACAGAAAAGGTTAACTATGTGCCCAATGCTGAAGAAAAAAAACATACAACAGTGAAATAAAAACAAAAATCTTATGAGATGGTCCATGGGGGTGCAATCTAAAATTAAGATAATTTCAAATCAAACAGGTTCAATCTTTTCTGAAAAATAAAATAAAAAAATAGACACTTGAGAAACAGGATAAGCTGCAGAAGACAAAACTGTTGGGTGGTATTTTCAGCAGGGCCTGGTGTATAGGGCTGAACCAGGAAAAACAACTGGAAAAACAACAACAAGAAAAGCCTCCGTTAAATGTGTGACTGACTAAACCCGTTCAGAGTCAAGTGGAGAGGATCATCATAAAGCATTTCACTACAACAACCAGTCCTACTTTTACCTGCAGTTAGTGAAAATATATGGGGACGGAAATGCACATATGTATAAAAGGACTGCGAAACAAAGCTATTCAAATTGGGTGGGTTACGTCCAAACAACAGATAAGCATGTAACTCATAACTAAAATGATGTTCAGAATTTCAGGCTAGTAGCTGAAAGTAGCTAAATGGGATGTAGGCCGAGTACTATACAAATCTACTCTGGCATGCATTGCCGAAATCAGTTAATTTACTTTTGTATGCTTCCTTTGGTTTATTAGACGGATACCTACTACTGATTGTGGCCTTGAAACCCGGATTACTTTAATCTCATTTCCAGAATTAAGATTGTT
The DNA here is from genome assembly GCF_036934945.1 of Oncorhynchus masou masou. Lineage (NCBI taxonomy): Eukaryota > Metazoa > Chordata > Actinopteri > Salmoniformes > Salmonidae > Oncorhynchus > Oncorhynchus masou. Next base: position 76,498,100 of record NC_088235.1, on the reverse strand, counting down.
GACATGAGGGATAGGGAGGGCCCTTGGCCCCTGCTATTGCTATGGTTCATTGAGTGGTTATCCTTATAATGGAAAGATGCTTTGGAGATATAAATAAACTCTTTCTCTGCAGCAGAACAACAGTGGGAAGGGGCTCAGGAGCCGAGCAGCCATTTGTGTCTAATCTCTTGATGGCTGTAGAGGACCTTGTTCAGTCTGCAAGGTAGGGGCTCAGCAGATGTCTTGTCCATTTAGAAAACCACAACACACAAATTACAGATACAATTATTTTGTATTAATAGGCTATACTAGAACTGCAAAATTACACATGTATTCCCGTTTACACCTATTACATTGTCAATCTCTGGTAAGACTTTTGTACTAAATCTTACTTGATATAAAATATTGATAAACAATGGGGTTTGACTGAGCTTTGTTGTATGTTGGAAAACATTAGAAATAGGACAAAGACGACCAACCTTCTGCGAATGGGACAACAATCAGCGCTCTGTCCACGAAGACAGTGTTGGTCAGATGCTGGGACACTCCAACCGACTCAGGTTCAAGGAACTTTACAAAACAGACACGTGAAGTCACAGGCAAGGAAGATTCACTGGAAGAAAATACACATTTGTTGTGCAAGAAATACAAAGATTCTCGACATATGGTAGAAGAAACATGGTACTGACACTGTTAGTATACTTTCTTCCTGAAAACATATATGCTCACTTTCCTAATTAAACATATTTTATGTCTGGTTTAGTTACAATTGGGAAGAGAGAGCAATGAAAGAACGTTGCATCTCTTGTAGTCTTTTCTTGTCTTTGCCATGAGAGCTTCAGAGGGATGATCAAGACGTCTTGTAATTCCTACCTTAACTGCAGTGCAGCCAGGTGTAATTCGACAGGTGAAAAACAGCAAAGCACAGAACAGATTAATTAGCTCCTACTACCCTGCCCTGTTATTCAATGGAGCCATTTGTTTTCACAGTATCATTGTAATTCAAAACAGTTTGATTCGCGACAGATTGTTTTGTCAACTAGTTACTATATTACTGACTGCAGGACTGATTTATTTCTCGATATCAGAAGATAACTTACTAGCCAGTTGTTTCTCAGTACATTTAGCTGGTTAACGTTAGGATGTTTCATATAGGCACTGAGGGACAAGAGATCGCAGATATCCTACTCCATGAGTTTGCAGTAAGCAGTGTTCACTAGCTAGCCATCAAGTTAACCATCTAGCTAAATTGCGAGCTCACAGCCATGTAGGCGCGAATTTGGCTCCTCTGTATCAGTTGCATCAGCAAACGCACACTTGCGTGTGCTAACTAATTACTACTAGCTAGGGGTGGACTGAGGCCGCACAGGCCCCAACCTATGTGATGGCCAGATTTGGCTGAATTTTCATGGAAAATGTACGTCGCTACTAGCTAGCTAATTGTTTAATATTCATAATACTCACTCTGGTGGAAATAACTTCAGTTCTTCAATATTTCCAAGAAACCCGAAGAGAGTTCTCATCTGTTCAGAGGTGGTACTCGGAGAGACATTTGTCACCTGAATAACGTTCGTCATTTTCCACGACTAGATGTTAATTTGAAACGCACAGACGTCTAGCTAGATGTAACAACCCAACTAATTTAGCATCTAAAGAACGTAACATATAATTGTGCAGTCAAGCAGGCATAAACAACAATCATTTCCACTAGCTAATGCTACACAATTGAATTCCCACGGCCATTAGCACGCTACCAAAGATGTATATAACTAAACCAAGATAGACCACAGCCTTTCGTTTCAAACGGGAACAAGTGAGTCATATTGGGCAGAGCCAAGCACGAACTGGCGAGATGCAATAATTGGCACTTTCTAGCGGACAACGGCATATTTCCGTTACAGAACGCCACCTCTGAAGTGCACATATGCAATAACTCAATTCGCCTTTGCACTCCTTATAATAAAAAAATACATGTTTCTTAATTTTTTTATTTTCTATATGAGTTTTTTTTTTTTTGTTTAAACAACGCGATTTCAACGGGTAAAGTCTACTACGTTTTGTAGACTTTACCCGTTGAAAATCGCGTTGTTTAAATAAAAAATTAAATAAACTAATAACACATTTTAGTTTTGGGAGCATAAAACTATATTGAGGTCAAATGTTTCATCGGTGAGAAAATTTGCAAATATCGGCCAAAATCCATAATTGGTAGTGAGTGGAAATGCCACGCGGATGCTTCACATTTAAACATCCGGTGAAATATTGGTCTCATTGTTCTATCTGTGACGCTACTGTTAGCTAGTGAGGAGTACCACGCTAGCTTCTGCCTCTACTTCTATGATATTATGGCGGTCCGCAAACAACCGTTGAGTTGCATGCCGCCACCTACTATACTGGAGTGTAGTCAATCACAGTTTACAGACTAAATTAATAAAGGAACAAACAGAAGAGGAAGGGGAAGTCCAATTTACAGAAGAGGAACTTTTTGTGGCAATAAAATCTTTTCAGTCTGGAAAAACACCAGAGCTTGATGGTATACCAGTAGAGGTATTTCAGACCTTTTTTGATGTACTCATAGATCCATTATAAACATGTTTTAATTACTCTTATACAAATGGTAGACTTTCAGGTACTCAACAAAAAGGTCTGATTTCATTACTACTAAAACAGGACCCAGGTGGTAAGTATAAAGGTCCAGTCCATTTAAAAAACTGGAGGTCTCTAACACTTCAATGTTGTGATGAAAAAATGCTGGCGAAATGCATAGCACATAGAATAAAACATGTTTTTACCAGAGACTGTTCATCCTGACCAGACAGGTTTTTTACATGGACAATATATGACAATTACTTGAAACAATTGAACATTATGAAACATCGAAGATACCAGACCTGGTCTTCATAGCAGATTTTGAAAAGGCGTTTGATAAAGTACGACTGAAATGTATATATAAATGCCTGGCTTACTTTAATTTGGTACAAATTATACAATGGGTTAAAGGATGTACAGCAACCCCAGATGTAAAATAGTAAATAATGGTTACTTCTCAGAAAGTATATTTAAAGAGGAGTAAAACAAGGCTGTCCATTGTCTCCATATCTATTTATTGTGGACATTGAAATGCTAGCTATTAACATGAGACCAAACAAGAACATCAAGGGGTTAGGAATCCAGGGGATAAAAACAAAAAAAGTGTCAAAGTATGCCGATGACTCTATTTTATTTTCTTAAATCCCCAATCGGGATCCCTGCACAGTCTCATTGAAGATCTTGATCACATTTCTAGCCTCTCTGGATTAAAACCTAATTATGACAAGTGTACCATATTATGTCTTGGATCATTAAAAAAAGTGTTTACACTACCTTGTAGTTTACCAATAAAATGGGTGGATGGTGAAGTAGACATACTTGGTATTCACATCTCAAAAAATATAAATGATTTTTTACCACAATTAATTTCAATAGAAAGTTAGCAAAAATAGATAAGATTCTGCAACCATGGAGAGGTAAATACTTGTCTATTTATGGAAAAATCACATTGATTAACTGGTCTTATCCCAGTTTACTTACTTACTTATGGCACTCCAGATGACTAGTTTTTTAAATCTAGTGAGCAAAAAATATTTCATTTTATTTCGAATGCTACACCAGACAAAATTAAACATGCCTATTGATATAATGAATATGAGTTTGGGGGGTTACAATTCTTAAATATTAAAGCTTTAAACCTCTCACTAAAAGTTTCACTCATACATAAATTATACTTAAACCCAAAATGGTTCTCCAGTAGATTATTAAGAAAGGCTTGTCCTTTGTTAAAATGGGCCTTTTTACCTTCATACAGATTACAACTTCTCATTTCCGACTAATTGAAAATGAAATTTTGTTTAAAGTATCACCCTTTCTTAAACCAGCCATACAAAGCTGGTTACAATTTCAGTTTTATCACCTAGAAAAGATAAAACAAATATTACAACAAATGTTATGGTTAACTTAAATATACTGATTAATAAAAAAATATTATTTTGGGATTTTTTTTCAAATTTGTATTATATTTATTAATGATATTATGGATAGAAAGGAGGAGTTGTCACAAATGCAGTTATCAAAAATATATGGGAATATCTGCTCAATCCAAACTTACAACCAACTGATTGCAGCACTACCTGAAAAATGGAGGAGGCAAGTGGAAACGGGAGAAGGCAAGGAATTTGTTTGCCTGCCATATATTAAATGATACAAATCGTCTGAAAGGAACTGGCGTAAATAGAAAAATATACCAGTTTCATCTGAGGACAAAAATGTTGACAGCTGCGCCACACAGGTTGCAAAATAAATGGGAGGAGATTTTCGATGTACCAATTCCAAAAAATTACACTTGATTCAACACTTAGAGTTTTTCAATTTAAATGATTGTATAATATTCTTGCCACCAACAGAATGCATATATATGGGGCATACAACAATCTCAGCTCTGTAGATTTTACTATAAAGAGACATAATCGATTGATCATTTATTCTGGTATTGCCCCCATGTAGCTTGTTTCTGTACACAGTTTCAGGAATGTTAAAAAAAAGTATTTAAAAAAAATCACAACATGAACTTAAAATGAATCGTACGAATAGGAGTGTTGGGCGATTTAGAAAGCAATAGTCAGTCAATAAATAATGTAATAATACTCGTAGGAAAGGTTTTCATCTTTAGCTCACAATCTTTGGATAATATATGATTAGAAAGGTTAAAATATTTTGCAAAACATCACAGCTGAATTAAAAAATATATGGCACATGGAAACCAAACGAGGGGGGTCTATGGTGATAGGTGAGAGTAGCTGAGTGTTGGGATTAACAAGTTTATGTTTGGTAATGTAATATTGTTATGTGATTGCTTTATATAAAATGTAACATGTATGTAAAATGTGTATGTAAAAATGTATGTATATGTAACACAAACTCTGTAAAAAATAACAAAGGGGGGGGGGGGGTGATGGAGGGGTTAATAAAAAAATAAAAACGCTCTCCAATCCCCAAAATTCCTTCCACCCCCTACACAGGAATATTTCCCTCTCTTCCACATACTAGTACCTACAACAATACATCTACATATGTTTCACTATTTCATTAACCATATATTCCACACAGACCATTTACATGCTTGCAAACCAGATGTAATGACTTCAATGTCAAATCAAATCCAATTTTATTGGTCAAGCACACATATTTTGGAGATGTTATCGCAGGTGCAGAGAAATGCTTATGTTTCTAGCTCCAACAGTAAGTAAAGTAATACAATACACACAAATCCCCAAAATAAGAAATATCAGAACAAGCAATGTTAGAGCCTGGAATATAAATATATACAGTACCAGTCAAAAGTTTGGAAACATATTTTCATTCAAGGGTTTTTCTTTATGTTTGACAATTTTCTACATTGTAGAATAATAGTGAAGACATCAAAACTATGAACTCACACATATGGAATCATGTAGTGACCCAAAAAAGTATCAAACAAATTCAAATAGATTTTATATTTGAGATTCTTCAAAGTAGCTACCCTTTGCCTCGATGACAGCTTTGCACATGCTTGGCATTCTCTCAACCAGCTTCATTTAGGTAGTCACATGGAATGTACTCTTGTTTTGCCCATAAAAAGTATATCAGAGCTTCTGTGACTTTCTAATACAAACGTTAGATGAACGGGACTCAATTCTGTATCAACAACTTGTATTTTGTTCTTACCATAAACAATAACTGCTGAAGATGCCGCCATGCTTGCTGTCCTTTTTGTTGACAAATAACGTCAGAGAGGTGCAAGTGAGATGATCGAAGAGTTTCCAGCAATTACCAATTCACTGAACTCACTGTTGAGTTTGTCAAGCGCCACCAAGCAGACCCAGGCCAGCCAAAACGCCAACCGGAACGACTCTGCTGCACCCCGAGGGAGGAGAGGGTGGAGATGGGGAGGAGGGCGAAGGCAGGACTAGGAGGGCGGATATTGGGTCAGACAGTGGACCCAAGGTCAGCCAGTACTACCATGCCCTCATGATGTTCACCAAGGTGGACAGGAGCCGGAGCCTTCAGGAGAAGTTCTGGGTGGCCATGTTATCCATGGCCAAATACGGTCTCTTCCTGGACGAAAAGGTGCTGGTCCTTCATTTTGTGAGCGACGAGGCCAGCCGAGAGCTGGGCGAGAGGATGCTCCCGGAGCTGCTCCTCGGCACAACGTTTCAGTATGAGGCAAGTCTGATTGGAGCCCTGATGCATTTCTTACCAGGGTGACCACTTATCAGTCAGTGTATTTGTGCTGGTGTTACATGGCATATTAGTCCTAAAGTGTGGAGACCCAAGTTTAATCCTTAAAATGAGGCTTAATCCTGAACCTGGCAAGCACAGGCCACGCTTGGAGGAGCAGACTGGCTAGAGAGTGCAACAATGCACTGAGTGAACAGTTTTATTCTTTAACACAGGGGGACAGTGTTGCCCTTTCAAAACATATTACGGTTTAGAAATACCCCTCTTCTGCTTTTTTCAGCCACTGGGAGGATTATGCTGTACCTAATATCGTCCATGCATGGTCTTGATGCATCTTTAGAATGTCTTCACTGACAGAAGCCCTGTACCTGAAGAGTATGTGACAGTCTGATCTCAAACCTGCGGTAGAGCAAAACATGGCAGACTTTCTGCCATAGAAATTTGACCTCCGATTCCTAACTAGGAATTCCTCTGTCTTCCCCTAGATCTGAGTACAGTTTTTGCAGTAAGGGACTCCGCTCAACTCTTTTGTCTGCGTCACAGAGCACGCGATAACAAACTTGTTTACAAGTTGTTTATCCACCGCTAATGAAAATAAATCCTCCCTCACCAGCCAGGCACGTCCCCGGTAACATATCTTCATCTGATGGGGAATGTTGAGGCACTGCATTAGCTTAATCTGATCCTCTGCCTTGGATTGAGTGGCAGTTTGCTCAGTTTAGCAGTTTGCTCAGCTTAGCATCTTAGGCGGCTCAGAGCCAGAGGGACAGATTACTCCCTCTTCAGCTAATGCTCCTCTCCCTTGCTCCCAACCGAACCCTGCTCCAGCCCCCTTTGCCAGGCACAACAGGGTAATGCTATATAATGAGGCCGTGACATCCAGTTTATTCCTCTGCGCTCCTGTCGGCCCCTGCTATGGGATGCAGCAGTAGTATTTCCATGAGGAATGTAGTGGAGTAAAAGTTGTCAAATGTAAATAGAAAAGTACAGATACAGCAAAAAACGACTTAAGTCAAAATTATTTAAAGTGCTACTTAAGTACTTTGCAACACTGCTGAAACCCCTGTAAAACCAGAGCAAACAGCCTATACAATCCCACCGCCGGGGGCCATGCTCATTACAGCATCTCTGACCCACACTCACACGCCCATGTATAAGTTACTCACACTCTAACAAGTGTGTGTATATGCTTGTGTGTGGCCTTGTTGACAGAGTAGCCCATATGAACTGAAGGAAAATCGTTGTTTCTGTTGTTATTGCCCAGTCCCATGGGTGTTGCCCACATTGCTTATGATTTGTTAGGCAGTAGGTAGAAGCATGGGACAGGACAATGGGCTTTCCGCCATCCCCGTGGTTGCTCGTACTGCAGGCTCTCATGACGTAGAGGGGTGACAGTCGGTGACCCTAGTCTCCCTGTTCAGTGGACTGGAGTCAGCGAGCCAGCCAGGAAAAGCTGAAAGGAAGCTTTCCTCAATGTGGGCTTCCCTTCTCAAACCAGTGCAGCACCAAATACCTGCCCAATTAAATTCTTATTAACTTGCTTGTATCTAACCCTTTGATTCGTATGTTTTTGTATGTTTTATTTTGACTGTACTGTATCCTGTTAATGTGCGCTAGGCTACGTATTTAGGTCTATACTGAAATGGCTGTTTTCAATTGAAAACATTCTTCTCAACAAAGCGGAAGTTTGACTCAGATTTGGAAAGGAAACTGTTATTCTCAACCCAACAAGGTGACTGGAAATGTCACTTTTTTGTTTTTCTCACTTGTGAGTCACTCACAATGGAAAATTTGCTTTGCTTAGACTGAGTATTTTATTCTTCTTACTAAATTCTTTCTCGTTTGCTAGCAGATAACCCAATTGTTATGAAGGACATTTAAACTGAAAATTACTTTTGTAGCCTAATTATGGATGGATTTGTGACTTATCAATATAGTGTTGGCTTAGCAAACATGTTCTCACACTCTGTAGCCTCACATGTAGCCTCACATGAGTCATGATCATGTAGTGAGTTACACTATAATGCTAGAACTTGTAGAGATAATGGGATAATTATGTGGTCATGCCATGGTCTCAGGTCTTAGTGGTTTTTCAGATAATCAGCCTGCTGCAGACAGACTGACAACCAGCTGCCCCTGTGCTTATGTCCCACAGGGTTTACTACAGAGGGGGCTTTTTTAATTTGATAAAGCTCCCCTCTCCTCAAGTAAGTAATTATCCAAGTGCTTTGTACGTAAAGGAGGCTTAACCTCTCCTCTGTTGGCTGACATGTACTTAGTCAACTATCCAACTCAGAACATGCTCTTCTTATTGGCTTTAGTAAGCAATTGGATTTCGTTGTACTCAATGGCATAAGTAAGCAACTTGGTTCAGTCTGCACTGTTCGGTTTAGATTCAACGTTTTCTTGATTGAATTTATACTGAACAAAAATATAAACGCAACATTCAACAATTTCATTTATTTTACTGAGTTAGTTCATATGAGGAAACGAGTCAATTGAAATAAATCCATTAGGCACTAATCTATGGATTTCACATGACTGGGAATACAGATATGCATCTGTTGGCCACAAATAACTTAAAAAAGAAAATGAGCCTTAGGATCCCGTCACAATATCTTTGTGCGTTCAAATTGCAATCAATAAAATGCAATTGTGTTTGTTGTCTGTAGCTTATGCCTGCCCATGCCATAACCCCACTACCACCATGGGGCACTCTGTTCACAACGTTGACATCCGCAAACCGATTGCCCACACAAGGCCATTGTCACGCCCTGGTCGAAATATATTGTGTTTGTCTTCATTTATTTGGTCAGGCCAGCGTGTGACATGGGTTTATTGTGGTGTGTTTTGTTTTGGGGTTTTGTTAGGTATTGGGTGTGTGGTTTAGTGGGGGTGTCTAGCATAGTCTATGGCTGTCTGAAGTGGTTCTCAATCAGAGGCAGGTGTTTATCGTTGTCTCTGATTGGGAACCATATTTAGGCAGCCATATTGTTTGAGTATTTCGTGGGTGATTGTTCCTGTCTCTGTGTTTACCAGATAGGCTGTATAGGTTTTCACGGTTTTGTTTTGTTCGTTATTTCATGTCTACGTCATTTATTAAAGAACATGAATAACTACCATGCTGCATTTTGGTCCGCTTCTCCTTCGACAGACAAGAACTGTTACAGCCATACACATGTTCTGCGGTTGTGAGGCCGGTTGGACATACTGCCAAATTCCCTAAAACAACGTTGTAGGCGGCTTATGGTAGAGCCATTAATATTCAGCTCTGATGGATATTCTTGCAGTCAGCATGCCAATTGCACGCTCGCTCAACTTGAGTCATCAGATGCATTGTCTGACAAATTTGCACCTTTTTTGTCCCCAGCACAAGGTGCACCTGTGTAATGATCATGCTGTTTAATCAGCTTCTTAATATGCCACACCTCTCAGATGGATGGATTATCTTGGCAAAGGAGAAATGCGCACTAACAGGGATGTAAACAAATTTGTGCACAAAATTTGAGAGAAATAAGCTTTTTGTGCGTATGAAACATTTCTGGGATCTTTTTATTTCAGCTCATGAAGCATGGGACCAACATGTTGCGTTTTATATTTTTGTTCAGTGTATAATCACATTGACAATTGTAGACAGTCTATTTTATGTTAGGTGAGTCTATTCTCTACTGCTTCGCTTTGCCTACCCTTTCCTTTATGTTCTATATAAGTCGAAATAGAATGTAGGTTGTACGTTGGTTCAGTACAGCTGAGGAATATAACGGTATAAGAGTATAACTTCTCCTGTATTAGGCTATTTAGTACATGTGGGTTGTTGGGAGTGGTTTGCCCTGTCTTGTTTACGATCTGAATTATTCACACATAGCTCTTAAAAAAAGAACGTAATCTATTAAATATACAAGCAAAATCTGGAAATAAACATCATATAAATGTTTAATTTGCTGCTCTCATTCCCGCTTTTTCTAAGTCGAGGCGCTCTCAGCTGCAAGTCATTTGGGAAAGGCAAAATCAGCACAACATTCATATTTCACCCAGTTAGCTTCAGAAGATTTATTTGATTAAAACTACAATTAATGTGATGATGGTCTTTTAATTGCACTGTGGTTAGTGGGTACTCTATGGGCTAACGTAACAGTTAGCTGTTTCCAAAGCTAGGCTAACATGCTGTTCCACAATACAATCTCCAGGGCTGTTTTTATTGCCAGACGTAGGGGAGGCTTATCTTAATCAGTTTTGGAACATTAAATTATGTCTACATGTCCAAATCACACATCTGCTTTTAAATATGTCTAATCCCCACCTTTACCACACAGTCTCTCTCTCGCTCTCACACACACACACATCTTTAATGCAGTAGCATTTAACCGAGACACAATCTGGAATATATTTGTTTCTGCAGTAATAAATTACTGCAAAATCCTCTTTCATTAATCTGGAGGGAGATCCACATGATCTGACTGGGGAGTGGGGACCGATGGAGTCAAATCCCTGCCCTGCACTGTGGGATTAGGCCCACTGGGGGCAGCAGGGTTTCATGGGAGCTGGGAGAGTGACCTGCAGAGAAGAGGAGGGAGGGAGGGGAAGTGGGACAGGGGGGCCTTTGTTTGAAAGTGATAAACCCTTATGCCCACCCTGATTTTGCCCATGACATTATTATTCTAATCACATGTGCCTTGTGCAATTGGCAATATCAAGTCGGAATGACTTGACTGTCTGAATGAGATGTTTCTCATATGACTGACTGCCCTCATTTGTGTGTGTTGTGGTGGTCCATGACATGGGGGTCCTGAGTCAGAAGCTCTTCCCCATCGTGGAAGCCTTCTACAGAAGCACTTCAGCGGCGGTTCCGGGGCCTACTACAGCAACGCCATCTTCTTCCTGTCTGTGGCCATGCACCACATCATGTCCACAGGTAAGGGTTGCCTTAGTTACAAAGATAAATATGAATATGTAACTTTTTCATAGGCATTTACAGTATGTCCAACTCCACAGTCAATACCATCAGAAGATGTCTTGGCAGGTTGACATGTTTTTGACCATTACTGTTTATAACTATGAAGTTCAGTCTTACACACTATACTAATTGGGTGTTTTTTTTGCTCCCACACTCTATCAGATGTTTACTGCTATTGATTTATTTTTTGGGGATGACTCACAAAGTGCCCCAAAATACACCCCAAGGTGACCAGCTCAATCTGAAGTTATGTGCTTGGTGGATGACTAATCTACCCCGGGTGCCAGTCTGTTTCGGCTCTCTTGTGAAATGCTCATGCAAAACAGTTTTGGCATGACAATGGAGTAGGCAAAAGCACAAACAGATCTGGGACCAGACTATGACTAATCAACATTAATGTATTCTAACGGAGTCAGAGTCCCAGAAGGCTGTGTGGAGTAGACAGTTAACCTCAAAATAACACGTTCCTGTCTGTCTGTCTCTGCACACTATCTTGTTTCCTCAACCTGTCTCTCTAACACGCAGTGAGCCATGACTAGTGAGTGGGCACTGATAGGGCTCTCAATGAGAGACTGAGGAGTGTTTTGCTCTCTCTCTCTAACTCTCTCTCTCTCTCTCTCTCTCTCTCTCTCTCTCTCTCTCATCAACAAACTGTACACTGTTTCTTACACTTACATTCAGTCAAATGTATACACTTGTTTATTCTGTGTTGCCTCACAGGATGCTTGGGGAGAACTGAGGGGGATGGGTGTTGAGGGTAGGGGTGGACACAGCTGGATAAAGGTGTATGCAAACTGCACCGAACATGTTAGTTAGATGTAAAATTGAGCGACTAAGATCTCCTCGTCAAAAACGTCAAAATGAATGACAGATTTCTTGAGTTGTCTTTTAAGGAAGTATGCGAGCACATTTGTTCGGTTTGCCTAGCAGAAGCATGCGGTAGACTGGCAGGGGCCTGAAGGACACATGGCATGGAACGCTCTCCCAGGGAAGGAGGGAAGTGTTCTGTTCGATTGTCACATGACGCTTCAGTGTCCCTCCGTGTGAACTGATGATGGCAGTCCCCTCTGGTTGAGCACTTTTAACACCTTGCTGGAAGGACAGCATGGGGCGCCGCTCAGCCGGTAGAGCCAGTGGCCGGGCTTTTGGAGCCAAATTCGGGCTGGGCGATTTATGGCCAAAATGTCATATCACAATATATACAGTACCAGTCAAAAGTTTGGACACAAAAAAGTAGTCACCAAAAAAGTGTGAAACAAATCAAAGTATATTTGAGATTCTTCAAAGTAGCCATCTTTTGCCTTGATGACAGCTTTGCACACTCTTGGCAATTAAGGAATGATGGTTTGGAATAATAAAAGTTCAACATTTGCATTATGAGTTGTGCATGACCTTAGAGTTGAAACAGACATTGTAAGTGATTTCAATGGGGCTTTCTCCATTGTGATTTGTTTTCTACCGTTCAATCAAACTTCAACCAAAGCTGCTCTCATTTGAGATCATTTCGACACTGCCTTGTAGGGCTGCATGATATGGGCAAAAATCTATTTGACTTCCGATTTAGATCAAAACACCTGCGTGAAATGTTGGAATTATAGAAATACAATGACTTAATGTTTAATATATGGTATACCGCCTTATACCGAATCAATGCTCACTACACAACACACACACACACACACACACACACACACACACACACACACACACACACACACACACACACACACACACACACACACACACACACACACACACACACACACACACACACACACACACACACACACACACACACAGTGGCCCTACTATGAATCCCTTTCATAAAAGAAGAGTGGGCATTGGAACATGAGTGTGTTGTGCTCCTTCCTTACAGCAATACGGAAGCATTAGGAGTAGAAGAGTTCAATGAATGCTTTTCCAACAAGATGTTACATCCAGAGGTTATAAGATCACGGTCAGTCAGTTGTCCATTTAAGTGGTAGCAAAACAAGGTCTCAGTATAAAAAATTATGTAAGTTGCCCTTTAGAAATGAATGCACCAAGATATCCTGAATTCCTATAAGAAGCGACATCCAGGAGAAGATCTTAAGGTAGACGGATGTCACGGCCTGGTGGATGAGCGCTTAAGAACCAGAAGTGTGTCATTCACACTAGACTGGTTAGTAATGCCTGGAGCGATGTGAAGAGTCCTGAAGAAAAAGTTAATTGCACACATGAAAACACACTCAAAGGAACCATATGTAGTCAACAGTCTGAGAGGGGAAGGAGTGGGATTGAACACAGCGCTGTCTTCCGCCATCTGAAGTGACCAGTTGTCACTCAGTTTTCAGTTCTGTGAGGCCAATCTACTGAAGAATCCGATCCATTTTCCAGAGGACTTTGAACATGGTTCTTCAGTTTAACGTTGCTGTTTGCCAAGCTGCTTGCCCCTTCAACTAGCAATTGAAGGCTAACCTGAGGTTGAACAGATGTTTTTCTGCCCGTCTAAATTGCAGAGACGTGTTCGTGTGGCTTCTTTGTTTACTGTGTTCTGAGCTGCTTTCTCCAAAGGTTGCTTCAGAGTCACCAAGTAGCTATTCCTCTGTCGGAGGAACTGTAATATCTGCAGGGGGCTGCTGGAATCTTCACTTGAAGATGGGCAGATTGTGTGAATATGATAGTGTGTGTGGGCCACTGGACATGATATTTTCTGCACAGTTAAGTGCAAGCTAGAATTGACACAGATGTGAGGGGGAAGTGCATTTGTATTTTATGTATCGTTTTGATGTTGATCATTTGTACGGAAATGTTCCAGCTATTTCGGAAGGATGTTGGTCTCTGTGGGGTCAATAGATTAGTTTTGTTAGGCTTCCTCCCTCTCTTACCCTAACCATACAAACCGTTCATTCCGTTCACTCCAACCATACAGAACGCTATGCACCCACCTGAGTAGCATGAGGCAATACACATGGGGAAAATGGCAACGTGGTTATTCCAGGACACAACAGTTTCATCATACAATGCAGTCAGTTGTCAAACGTCCAACTCCAAAGGGATACAATGAGGGATTGAACAACAGCCTAAAAATAAGTATTCTACGCAGAACATGCTCTTAAAAATAGACGAGGGGAAGTACACAATGGAAATATTTCTCACTATCTTAATTTAATGAAGCCCCTGAGTGATTCATCCTTTATAGATTGAGTTTGCCTGTAAACTCCCAGGGGTGGTCTCCAACATGTTCTGACCTGACTGTCCCCCTGGCCTCAACCACACCTGTCTCCCTTCCTTTTCCACCTAGCCTTTTTTAATAGAGCAAGAGAATGGAGTCTGTGTGAAGTGTGAAGTACTTTGTTAGTGTGAAAGTGGTTGGGCAACAGCTGTTTGAGGTGGCAGTTGTGCCGTTTTTCATCTATAATCAATATGATAGAAGACAGATGGAGCCTGTTTAGTACCTAGACAGTTGTTAGGCCTGGTCAACTTTGACGGGATAGGAGGCCACAAAAAAGCTGAATTCACCGTGAGGGGCCACAGTTGCTCAAGGATCTGCGAACTAACATCCATACCCCCCCCCCCCCCTCCCCACACACACTGCGAGCAACACCTTTTAGCGGCTCCCCTCTTGACAGTTGAGATCATTTTTACATTTTGATGTGGGGATTTTGCAGTTTTATAACTAATTTCAGGCAATTCTACACATTTTGCCATAAGTTGAAGATAAAAGTTTGCAGTTTTTAATATGCTATCCGAGTGAGACTGACTAACAAAATTATTGGGGGACCCCCGGACAGTAAATTGACCATGATTACTAAGTTTAGATAGCTGGCCGCTAGACTAACTTACCAGTCTAAAATATGTTAGCTGTCATGGGCTAATTGAGTGACTATCAGTGACTGACATAACAAAATAAAAACTGCTGATGCACAACCAAATTTCGAATTCACCTTGTGTATTCTACTATTCTAACTCGCAACAGTAAGTTGAGACCCTTACTGAGCCCCCCCCCCCCCCCAATCAATATTTTTTGCCAATAGCCCAGTGGCATGCTGTTGTCCAAAGCAAGAGGGATTGGAGGGCAAAATGTAGGAAATGAATCTTAACTCTCATTTTACACGGGCTGCTCTGAAACTACTTCAGGTTTTACAGGATGGGATGAATGAGCCGACGCTGGACAACTTCAAGAAATTGCAGCGCAGTCACGAGGCATTTCCATGGACGCAGGATTCAATAGCTTGTTCCAGCTTTCAAATTCTACCCAACAGATCCGTCAATACAGGCTGAGAGGCCTGGGAAATGGGCTGGACTGGGCTGTGTTGAGAACCTGTGTGAATGACACCATTAGTCATGAATAAAGCCAGAGATTGTTTTCAATGTAGTATGAAATGTCTCTAGGCAGGCTCAAAACAGCCTGATCTGGAATGTTCACTGTGTCATGTGGCCACTATCTGATTCTGGGCCAGACTTATTTATTTAAAAAAAATCAGTACAACAAAGACAGACCATTATAACAGAACGTCACAAAGCAATTTTTTTCTGGGGCTTTATGGCAGTTCATATGAAGCTGTTCTTTAAGTGGACTTTAGTCTGTGCCATTCCACAGAGAAACTGTTAGTCCATAAAAATGTTGTCTGCCCCAGTTACACTGAGTTTCAGATAGGTCCCAATGCACTGGTGACTAGAAAGTGTCATCATTGTAATCATGACTCAACAGTGATCAATAATAGCTTTTTTTATTATTTTTTTTATCTCGTACAGTGTACAGTGGGAGAGAGCAGTGTGTGTGTGTGTGTGAGACAGGCCTTTCAGCTTGGCTTGTCTAGCAATTATCACAGCCAATTTGACAGAATTGAAGAATTTAGAAAAGACGAATGGGCAATTGTTGCAAAATCCAGGTGTGGAAAGTTCTTAGAGATTCAGAGCTGTAATCGCTGCCAAAGGTGCTTCTACAAAGTATTGACTCAGGGATGTGAATACTCATGTCAATGAGATTTCAGTTTCAATACATTTGCAAAAATGTCTAAAAACACATTTTCACTTTGTCATTATGGGGTATTGTGTGTACATTTTTTAATTCAGCCTGTAACAAGAACATGGGGAATAAACAAGGTGATGAAAACATGCAAAGTCCTTGTCCTCCTCACAACTTTTATCTGGACCCACATCTTTTAGGTTTTTTGCAACAACAAAAAACAACCCCACACATCACTAATCAGCACTAGATTATGTTTAGGAAGTGAGTGCAGGTTGATGACAATTGTTGGAATATACTAAATTATTATTTTTCATTCTTTCTGTCTGTCTTAAGCAGTATGTCCCCTAAGTCAGTGGTTCCCAAACTGTGAGGCGCGGGGTGTTTTCTTACCCTTTAGACCCCAGTAGAATTCTAGAATGTTGCTGTGGATTACTGAGAATGTAAGATTAAGCTTGTTTCCTCACACATTTCAGGCACAGCTCAAAAACAAAGAAGAAATTACAAATACAAGTTAACTTAGTTTTAAAGAGCACAACGTATTTAATATGACATCACATTCATGTCAATAGAAATAACACTAATTTTGTCTTCCATTGTGTAAAGACACTCGGTGTCAATTTTTTTTAAACACTAGATCTGAACATACATAAACTGACTCCTACCACTTTTAAAACAACTCCAAAACCTCTGCTACTGTAATTTTAGGCCCAGGGTATGTGGCACAAGGGTGAATGGTGGGAATTGGGGCAGATGCCCTCCATGGAAATGTAGGCTGCCCTCTCAGTTGTGCTCTCCCTCCTCTCCCTCTGCTGCCTCCTCTCCCTCCCCATCTCTTCGATCATCTCATAACTGCTCATCCTCCAAGCCTTCTGCTGCTGAACCCTGAGTCTCCATATCACTTCCCTTGCTTTCACTGACCTAGAGGAACGGGGAGAGAGAGAGAAAGGAGCGGACAACAAATAGGATACAATTTGTCAGGATCATCATCTCTTCCTTCCTGTCTTTTTCTCAACCATACACATATTCTCTTCCTAATCATCACCTCTTAGAGGTTTCCATAATCAATTGTATGATAGTTACACGCCTCCCATTACACACACACACACACACACACACACACACACACACGCACACACACACACACACACACAGTAAACAGTATCTTCGTGATGCTATACAGCACTTTCAATCAATCAATCAATCAAAATGATTTTATGAAGTCCATAGTGGCCAGATTGTTTCTCAGTTCACGGTGTGCATATGTATGACTAATGGATAATCCGACGGGATAGATTACTCAAGAATATGTTCATAGATGGGCCAGATTATAACCAAAAAGGCAATATAGGATACACATACTTCAAGACCCATGGTCAGATTTATTTTTCATAGATGGTAAGAAGTCAAAGTACAGTGGGGCAAAAAAAGTATTTAGTCAGCCACCAATTGTGCAAGTTCTCCCACTTAAAAAGATGAGAGGCCTGTAATTTTCATCATAGGTACACTTCAACTATGACAGACAAAATTAGAAAAACAATCCAGAAAATCACACTTTAGGATTTTTAATGAATTTATTTGCAAATTATAGTGGAAAATAAGTATTTGGTCACATACTATTGGTCAATAGTTTGTGGCACAACGGTTTACAGATTCAACACATCAACTAGAGGTCGACCGATTATGATTTTTCAACGCCGATACCAATTATTGGAGTACCAAAAAAACTGATAACGATTAATTGGATGATTTTTCTATATTTGTAATGAAGACAATTACAACAATACTGAATGAACACTTACTTTAACTTAATATAATACATCAATAAAATCTATTTAGTCTCAAATAAATAATGAAACACGTTCAATTTGGTTTAAATTTGGCAAAAACACAGTATTGGAGAAGAAAGTAAAAGTGCAATATGTGCCATGTAAAAAAGCTAACGTTTAAGTTCCTTGCTCAGAACATGAGAACATATGAAAGCTGGTGGTTCCTTTTAACATGAGCCTTCAATATTCCCAGGTAAGAAGTTTTAGGTTGTAGTTATTATAGAACTTTTTCTCTCTATACTGTTTGTATTTCATATACTTTTGACTATTGAATGTTCTTATAGGCACTTTAGTATTGCCCGCCTAATCTCAGGAGTTGATAGGCTTGAAGTCATAAACTTTGCAATGCTTGAAGCACAACGAAGAGCTGCTGGTAAACGCAGTGTTGTTTGAAAGGAATGCTTACGAGTCTGCTGCTGCCTACCACCACTCAGACTGCTCTATCAAATATCAAATCATAGACTTAATTAGAATATAATAAACACACAGAAATACGAGCCTTAGGTCGTAATATGGTCAAGTCCGGAAACCATTATTTCGAAAACAGAACGTTTATTCTTTCAGTGAAATACGGAACCGTTCGTATTTTATCGAACGGGGGGCAACCCTAAGTCTAAATACTGCTTTTACATTGCACAACCTTCAATGTTATGTCATAATTATGTACAATTCTAGCAAATTAATTACGGTCTTTGTTAGGAATAAATGGTCTTCACACAGTTCATAACGAGCCAGGTGGCCCAAACTGGTGCATATACCCTGACTCTGCTTGCACAGAACGCAAGAGAAGTGACACAATTTCCCTAGTTAAAAGAAATTCATGTTAGCAGGCAATATTAACTAAATATGCAGGTTCAAAAAAATGGACTGTATTGATTTTAAGAAAGGTGTTGATGTTTATGGTTAGGTACACATTGGTGCAACGACAGTGCTTTTTTCGCAAATGCACTTGTTAAATCATCACCCGTTTGGCGAAGTTGACTGTGATTCGATGATAAATTAATAGGCACCGCATTGATTATATGCAAAGCAGGACAAGCTAGATAAACTACACATGGTTGATATTACTAGTTTAACTAGTAACTTTAACTTGATTTGTTTTTTATAAGATAAGTTTAATGCTCACTATCAACTTACCTTGGCTCCTTGCTGCACTCGTGTAACAGGTGGTCAGCCTGCCATGCAGTCTCCTCGTGGAGTGCAAATCGTTGTCCAACAATGCAGATTACCGATTGTTATGAAACCTTGAAATCGGCCATTCTGATTAATCGGTCGACCTCTAACATCAACTATTGTTATTTATTTAGGATGTTGAAAGTAAAAGATTACAAAGATGACACAAATACCGATGAAAAAGTTACACATTCATATTTATCTTTGTAACTAAGGCAACCCTTACCTGTGGACATGATGTGGTGCATGGCCACGAACAGGAATAAGATGGTGTCGCTGAAGTGCTTCTGCATGGCCTCCACAATGGGGAAGAGCTTCCGGCTCAGGAACCCCACGTCGTGATGGAATTTAGCCAAACAGATTTAGAAAAATGTAATCTATTCCGATGGGCATAGTTAGCTGGTTGTCTTTTGTATGGAGGGAGTAACTGGATCAAGTGTGACAGTGTTGCGAGCGAAGCACAATGTTGCTTCAAACTCTCATTTTCTTGCCTTACAGACCAACTACAGAGTTTGCCAATGTTAGCTGATTAATTCCGAAGGTACGAAGGTGGGACAGTTTCCAAATGAATTGCGTCAGTAGACACAGGACCAAACAAGCATCTGGCTCTGTAACCGAATATCACTGCAACGCAATAACATATTTTACTTTAAACCATTTTTACCTTTATTTAACTAGGCAAGCCAGTTAGGAACACATTCACTGCCCTATGGGACTCCCAAGCACAGCCAGATGTGATGCAGCTTGGATTTGAACCAGGTACTGCAGTGATGCTTCTTGCACTGAGATGCAGTGTCTTAGACCACTGCGCCACTCGGGAGCCTAATATTTAGCTCCATTGTGCGTGCACCTATCGTAACACGAAAGCTAAGCTGTCAAACAATAGGGAAACGAGACAATGTATAACCTATGAATATCTGTACCTGGCAACCATGATAACAGAAACACAAATTACTCATCTCCATTTCAGTGGCTAGTTAGCTGGTTGTCTGTATGGCTTGCTAATGAAAGTGACAGCTGAGGTTGACGTTTCACTAGCACAGCCCAAATTTACCACCACACAACTTGCCTGACTTGACTAGCTAACTAACTATAGAAAGAAGCTTGGGCCACTTCCATATGAATTACATCAGTAGAAACAAGACAAAACAACCAACTAGTTAGCTGATTATTTACAGCTAAGCACTGCAACTATTTCCATGAGACAGAGAACAATCATTCAAGCTCCACCGCTGATGTGCTCACCTGTAACAACCAAGTGATCATGACAGGATTTGCTAATCTGAGAACAGTTTCACAGCATCAATCAAAAACACCAAACATATAGTATCTGCTGTTTTACTTATTTCACTCACCTCGACATCATCACCGCTTTCAATGTGCAAGGATGTGTCCGAAGCCATATCACCAACCAACAACCAAGCTGCAGCTTCTTCCACAATGAAAATTTGTGGCCACTCCAGCATTTTCAATTTGAGTATTTTTTTTTACCCCCTTTTTCTTGGTATCCAATTGTTAGTAGCTACTATCTTGCCTCATCGCTACAACTCCCGTAAGGGCTTGGGAGAGACGAAGGTTGAGAGTCATGCGTCCCTCGAGATACACAACCCAACCAAGCCGCAACGCTTCTTAACACAGCGCGCATCCAACCCGGAAGCCAGTCGCACCAATGTGTCGGAGGAAACACCTTGCACCTGGCAACCTTGGTTAGCGTGCACTGCACCCGGCCCGCCACAGGAGTTGCTGGTGCGCAATGAGACAAGGATATCCCTACCGGCCAGGCCCTCCCTAACCCAGATGACGCTATGCCAATTGGAGGCCCCATTTTGAGTAATTTAAGTAAAAGCAATTATTTTAGAAGTCAAATGACCGCAAACCCTGTTTCCGGGTTTCTGATTGCTGACAACAGCCACACGAATACAACAGGTTGTTAGCAAGTTCATTTTGTGATATTGGTACAGTTATTACTGTTAGAAAAACAAGGCTGCTCGCGGCCGCTATAGTAATTTAAAGAAAGACTGTTGACAGCTGCTATGGGTTCTAAAGGGTTCAGAAGAACTCAGTCCATCTTTTAACTTACTCTTCAAAGTTGTAATAGTAAAATGCACAAGGAGAAATTTAGAATTTGGGTAGTGCATCGTCAGTATTCCTCTTGTCATGTCTGTCATTACATTAGAGAGCTATTTATAAATGGTCAGAAATGTCCAGATTAACCAGTCCATGTCAGCTAATGTTATTAGCTAGATTTTTTTAGCCCAAAGATTTTGTAGTAATGTTTAAGTTACTCAAATATCACATGAATACACATTAGACATAGACAAAAACCCAGCCCTCCCGCCATTCAATGCCACATACTTGACCTCAGACACAACATTCCTTCAAGGCATGATTTAGACAAAGCAGTGTTGTGCAGCCAGCCCGCCTGCCCTATCATGGCCTGCTGAAACCTGGTCCGTGGAGACGGTCTTTGCTGGTCCGCACGCTCGGCTGGTCGCCAGAGGTGGGCTGTGGCTGTGAACCCTGCCGTGATCTCTCCGGTTCGGGAATTGGTCTCTCCCTCCGGGTAAACTAGGCCTGGTGAAATGAATCTGAGTTGGCCAAACGCAAACATTCTGTTATTGTGCACTGTAACGTTACCCCCGAGGCACCGGCCAGAGAGCCTCCAGCTCCTCCGATATGGTCAAATGTCACCCTGCATTGCCCTATCGGTATTAATTGGGAATTTGACCTCTTGCAGTCCATGTCAAAATCATTTGTTTTAAAAGCCATTCTGCACTGCCTGTCAGCATTAAATGGTCTCATAATAGCTGTCATTGACCGTTAAAGAGAAGTGGCAATGGGAGAGTGTGCGTGAATGTGGCTCTGCCTGTGTGGGCCTTCATGATTTATGTGGTTATATTATAGCTTAGCACAATCATGTATCAGCCGAAGACTCTCTTCCTGCTTTCCCCTGTTCCAAAGCAGGCCGTTAAGCCCCCTCAGAACGAACAAAGTCAGCATTAGCCGGCGGGGCCTGACTCCCTGCCAACCTCCCTCTGCTAACGCAACACACGAAGGCATTTTGAAGGGGACTTCCTTGTTTAAAGAGCAGGGGAGAAAATGGTTGACACTCTGCAGACAGTTTAGTTTCCGCTGCTTGTTTGGACAGAGACCGACCCTAAAATATCTCTCTGGCCAAGGTCTCCGTGGAGGCCCTGCTCTAGCCCAGTCACCCAGCATTGTTCTTGTTTCAACAGACTTAGTTTAGGACACTTGTTTTCCTTTTTCCATATACAGGGCCATTGTCAGTGCAGTGCTGGCCTCTCCAGGCCAGGGCCCCAAGTTGGGTTGGCCTTTCCATTGTGACTTCAACCATCAGATTGGGACAGAGACACATTTGATTATAGTGCATGCCACTGTCTGACCTCAAGAAGCAAGAAGCTGGAAAACTGTTTCTTGTTCTGTTATTTGTTAGTATTGTTAACTGGAATCACGTTTTTCTTGCTTGACTTAGGCAGCGATTGCTTGTACTGTAAATAGGCCTAGATTATATTGGCTTGAAAAACAGTGAGCTGGGTTGGGTTCAATACCGACACATCACTGGTGTCTTACTTTGCGTTATAGATACTCAGTGTCATGGGTGTCAAACCCCTTACCCTAATTAACATTATTGATCCAATAAATTGATCTGAGAAGGTTTTTGGAAAAGAGTCCTTGAGTCCTTGAATGGTCTAGAAATCAGAAAACGGGTCTCACACCCAGGGGTGTAGTGAAGGAGCGGCTTTCCCTCACTTTTTTCAATTTGAGAATACGCAGAGCTGGTAAATATATTCTGATAATTAAATATAAATTATAAATAAGTTACCACTAAAATTCCATGAAAAATTATAGTATGACAAACCAGATACATATTTATAGCAGCCTAGAGGTAAATGGTGGTTTCTTCCCAGTTTTCTCTCGGCAGTGGTGAGAATGATGAACTGTAGGCTACATGTGTGCACTGCGGAGGCCCGTCAGAGGCTTGGCTACTTGGCTACGTGTGCACTGCGGAGGCCCGTCAGAGGCTTGGCTACTTGGCTACGTGTGCACTGCGGAGGCCCGTCAGAGGCTTGGCTACTTGGCTACATGTGTGCACTGCGGAGGCCCGTCAGAGGCTTGGCTACTTGGCTACGTGTGCACTGCGGAGGCCCGTCAGAGGCTTGGCTACTTGGCTACATGTGTGCACTGCGGAGGCCCGTCAGAGGCTTGGCTACTTGGCTACATATGTGCACTGCGGAGGCCCGTCAGAGGCTTGGCTACTTGGCTACTTGGCTACATGTGTGCACTGCGGAGGCCCGTCAGAGGCTTGGCTACTTTTGATCAATCAGAACGTAAAAAAATGAATCCTTAGATTTGTCATCATTTCATCACTTTGCAGCATGCACGGTTAGCAGAGGTACATTTTTGGACAGCTGGCTAGCTGTCATAGACATAATGACGACAAAACAAGCATTGGTGCATTTTTGTTTTGTTTTGCAAAAGCTGCAGCAACTACCACAATCAATAGGCCTGACAACAACACAAACAGCCAGCAAGTTGACATAGGTGAATATCCTAATCCAGCTCCCTCATCTGTCCTGGTCACAAGCTTGCAGCCGGCACCACAACCTTGACGCCTCCCTCCCCCTGCCCTGTCCCCAGGTCCAGGCCTGATCTCCGCAACACTGACAGTTCCCGATCACAGGTCCTCAGCTAACTCTGTTCCCTCAGATGACAGAACAGCTCCTCTCCCTGCAGCTGGCACCACCACCACGGCACCAATAGGCCTGCTACCATGTGCTGACGTATGGACAAGCAGTATGTGGAGGAACAAACTGGAGGCATACTCATGAATAGTTTGTAAAGAAGTTATGTGCAGATGTCACACGTCTGTCATTTTACAAGTCAGATTCAGATCAACTTTATTATCCCGTCAGGGGAAAAATCCTTTGGTCATGTGCTTAAGAAGACAGTAAATAAAACACGAAACCACAGAAACGACACAAAATAATTCATTCAATGTGCTATAGCTACACATTTATAGTGAAAGTGCAATATGCTGTATACTCGAGGGACCAACAGACGATCTATTATACAGCCAAATGTATCTTGGAATAAAAGTCCCCATATCTCTTTGTTTGAATTTTCATTTGAAGAAGTATTTTTCCCCCTTGTCCGGCTGTTGCTGTGGCTGAATGTTGAGGGAAGGGGATGAGTACTGTCCTGTAAAACGCTTTCAAGTTTTCGGAGGATGTGTTTTGTGTACAGGTTAGTGGCTGATTCTTGATCTATAGCAATTATCATTCTCGCCATCTTAATCAAGTGCTGAAGCTTGACTTGGTCTTGCACTCGCATATCAGACCAACCCAGGGCCGTAAGCTTTTATTTTGTATTTTTTGATGAGTCTACAAGCCTTAGCAGCAAGACTACGCTGATAGTTTATTTCAAATGTAAAACCGACAAGCCCCGTGACCCAGATTTAGTCTTGATTTTATCAAGCGTCCTGACCAAAAAGGCGGAGACTGTGAAACATTTGTTTGAACGCTTGTGTGGTCACGAATTCAACGCCAATTGTCTGAAGAAACACTTGGTGTCCTTCGCAAGTGATTGTGAAAGTGTCATGCTGGGGAAGAAATCAGGCGTGGCACGCAGGCTCTCCCAGCACTATCCAAACCTTGTTGTGTGGCACTGTCTAAACCATAGACATGAGTTGGCGGTAGGGGACAAAGTGTCAGAGGTTGGTGGTGTGAACCACTTCCATATCGTCATGAACAAATTGTACACTAAATACAGTCGATCTCCCCAAAACCAGAACCAACTTGCTGATTGCACTGCCGAACTGCAGCAACAAGTAGCAAAAATAAGGCTTGTACTGGGATCACGCTGGGTGGCTAGCTTTCTCTGCACAGTGTGTGCGGTATGGTCCGTCTTTGAAGCACTCTGTGCTCACTTTTCAGATTCAGAGATTGAGTGTTTAAAAGTTACATGTACAGGGTTGCAGGTGTGATTGCAGGGTACAGTTCAAATCTTTGGCTCCGAGCTAAAACGTGCAGGACAAAGTTAAATAAAATAATGAAAATGGTAATAATAAAGCAACAATAGAAATAGAAATAGCACTATTTACTTCACAACTGTAGAAGGGATGAATAAATGTCCATTTGGAGTGGAGGCAAAGTAAAGACTGTTTAGGGGATGTGGGGGAATGACCAAAGGGGGAGCAGCATAAACATATAGGGGTGTGGGGACCAAAAGAAATAAAGACAATTATAATTAGTCAATAATATACATATTAACTGCAACAGGGATGAATGTCATTGGGGTGGGGGAAGAGTACAAGTCATTTGGTGGGGGGGAGAATGTCCATAAGGGGAGCAGCATGTGAAGTAAGTGACCATTGAAGGGGTGTGAGGGGAAAATGTCGAGGGGGGGGGGGGTAAATGTCCATAGGAGGAGTAGCAGGTTGCTGACTAGTGGTGGCTATTCAGCAGCCTGATGGTCTGAAACTATTTTCCAGTTTTTGCCATGATGTTCCTGTACTACCCGCGGTCCCTGATGATCTTCTTGGCCTTCCTGCGACACCTGGTGTTGTAGGTGTCCTGGAGGGCAGGCAGTGTGCACCCAATGGTGCGTTTCGGCTGTCCGTGTCAGCTTCTGAAGCTCCTTGCCTGTCTGTGGCAGTGGAGTTGCAGTACTAGGCTGTGATGCAGCCTGACAGTATGCTCTTAATGGTGCTCTTGTAGAACACTGTGAGGGCCATAGGGGACAGGCCGCATCCTGGGGTTGACGAGTTGCTGTCGTGCCTTCTTCACCATGGTGGCCATGTGGTTAGACCAGCTTTCTGGTTCTCCGAGATGTGTATGCTGGGGAATTTGAAGTTATTGACCTTCTCCACGGCAACCCCATTGATGAGGACAGGAGTGTGTTCAGCCTGGTTCCTCCTGAAGTCCACAATCAGCTACTTTGTTTTGCTAACATTGTCAGAGTGCCTACTTCCACCCTGTAGGCTGTCTCGTCATTGTTGGTAGTCAGGCCCCACTACTGTTGTGTTGTCATTGAACTTGATAGAGTTGGAACTGTGTGAGGCCACGCAGTCATGGGTATACGGGGGGGACTGATGAGGGGACTGAGGACGCACCCTTGTGGGACCCCAGTGTTGAAAATCAGTGTTGATGAGGTAATGTTGCCTAACTTCACCACCTGGGAGCGGCCCACCAGGAAGTCCAGGACCCAGTTGCATAGGGAGGAGTTCAGACCCAGGGCCGTGAGCTTTGTAATGAGTTTATTGCGCACTATGGCATTGAAGGCCGAGCTGTAGTCGATGAACAGCATCATCACATATCCATTCCTTTTGTCCGGTTGGGTAAGGGCAGTGTGCAGTGCAATGCGATTGCATTGTCTTTGGATCTGTCAGGACAGTAGGCGATTTGGAAACGGTTGAGTGTGTCAGGGAGGGAGGAGGTGATATGGTCTTTGACTAGCCTCAAAGTACTTTATAATGACAGAAGTGAGTGCTACTGGTCGGCAGTCATTCAGTTCAGTTACTTTCCCTTTCTTGGACACAGGGATGATGGTGGACATCTTGAAGCAGGTGAGTATAGCGCCCTGAGCTAGGGAGATTGAAAAGGTCAGAACACAACTGCCAGCTGGTCTGCAAATGCTCAGAGAGCACGGCTAGGGATGCCAGCAGCCTTGCGAGTGTTAACACGTTTGAAAGACTTACATACATCCTCAGTGGAGACTGAGTGTGTAGCCCCCATTGTCATCGGAGACTTGCCTTGGCAGCTCAGCGTCATTGTGCTCAACTTGTGAGAAAAATGTGTTTAGCATATCCGGTAGGGTAGCGTTGGTGATGGCGATGTGGCTGGCATTCTTTTTGTAATCAGTGAATATTAGGAGCCCCTGCCACATACGCTTTGTGTCTGACTCGCTGAATTGCTCCTCCACTTTGTCCCTATACTTGTTTCACCATCTTGATCGATCTTCATAGGTCGTATTTACATTGTTTAACAACACTATTGTCCCCGGTCACCTTTCCCTATTTAAAAGAGCCTCCCTCTTTCAGTTTTCCTACAAGTCTGCTATCAATCCATGTTTTTTGAATCGTGAACGTTTTGAAATACACTCGGTATCACATCTATGCATTTTTTTTTATCCGGTCAGCGTATTCATTTACGTTATCTCCAGAGGCAACCCGGAATATATTACAGTCACATGATCAAAGCAGCCTTGGAGCGTGAATTCTGATTTGGTCTGACCAACGCTATTTTTAGGCGGGGAGAAGCAAGATGGAGTTCTGGTCGGATTTGCCGAAAGGAGGGCGGGAGAGGGCCTTATACCTGTGTCAACAAAGCGTGTAGCAGTCTGTCCCAGACCCCAAAAAATATCTTGCTCGACTGAAAGTTGTCGGTTCTTTTGACCAATTGATTCGTCCAAATTTTAAAAGGTGAGTTTATCCTTATATAGACACACCCTGTGTGTTTTAATTAGAGGTAGACCGATTATGATTTTTCAACGCTGATACCTTAAATGCCGAAAAGGTAACTTTTCTGACACATCCTGCTTAAAACCCAAAAATTCAGAAGGATCGTGAGGCCCCGCTTTCACGGTCTGTATTCATACTGAAAATCAAGATCAAGCGAGCTTTTGCCCTTCTGCTCCAGGACCAAAAATGGACCAAAAAATGCCGATACCGCTTAATCTGACTTTCTTTTTATATATATATATATATATAATATATATATATATATAAATATATATATCTATATATTTTTTTATTTTTTTTTATTGTTTTCTTTAAATATAAATATACAGTGGGGAGAACAAGTATTTTAAACACTGCCGATTTTGCAGGTTTTCCCTACTTACAAAGCATGTAGAGGTCCGTAGTTTTTATCATAGGTACACTTCAACTGTGAGAGACGGAATCTAAAACAACAATCCAGAAAATCACATTGTATTATTTTTAAGTAATTCATTTGCATTTTATTGCATGAAATAAGTATTTGATCACCTACCAACCAGTAAGAATTCCGTCTCTCACAGACCTGTTAGTTTTTCTTTAAGAAGCCCTCCTGTTCTCCACTCGTTACCGGGGCGGCAGGGTAACCTAGTGGTTAGAGCGTTGGATTAGTAACCGGAAGGTTGCAAGTTCAAAACCCCCAAGCTGACAAGGTACTAATCTGTCGTTCTGCCCCTGAACAGGCAGTTAACCCACTGTTCCTAGGACGTCATTGAAAATAAGAATTTGTTCTTAACTGACTTGCCTAGTTAAATAAAGATAAAATAAATAAAAATTAACTGCACCTGTTTGAACTCGTTACCTGTATAAAATACACCTGTCCACACACTCAATCAAACAGACTCCAATCTCTCCACAATAGCCAAGACTAGAGAGCTGTGTAAGGACATCTGGGATAGAATTGTAGACCTGCACAAGGATGGGATGGGCTACAGGACAATAGGCAAGCAGCTTGGTGAGAAGGCAACAACTGTTGGCACATTTATTAGAAAATGGAAGAAGTTCAAGATGACGGTCAATCACCCTCGGTCAGGGGCTCCATGCAAGATCTCACCTGAGGGATCAGCCCAGAACTACACGGCAGGACTTCGTCAATGACCTGAAGAGAGCTGGGACCACAGTCTCAAAGAAAACCATTAGTAACACACTACGCCGTCATGGATTAAAATCCTTCACCACATGCAAGGTCCCCCTGCTCAAGCCAGCGCATGTCCAGGCCCGTCTGAAGTTTGCCAATGACCATCTGGATGATCCGGAGGAGGAATGGGAAAAGGTCATGTGGTCTGATGAGACAAAAATAGAGCTTTTTGGTGTAAACTCCACTCGCCATGTTTGGAGGAAGAAGAAGGATGGGTACAATCCCAAGAACACCATCCCAACCCTTTGCTTTTCTGCAAAGGGGACAGGACAATTGCACCGTATTGAGGGGAGGATGGATGGGGCCATGTATTGCGAGATCTTGGCCAACAACCTCCTTCCCTCAGTAAGAGCATTGAAGATGGGTCTTCCAGCATGACAACGACCCAAAACACACAGCCAGGCCAACTAAGGAGTGGCTCCGTAAGAAGCATCTCAAGGTTCTGGAGTGGCCTAGCCAGTCTCCAGACCTGAACACAATAGAAAATCTTTGGAGGGAGCTGAAAGTCCGTATTGCACAGCGACAGCCCCGAAATCTGAAGGATCTGGAGAAGGTCTGTATGGAGGAGTGGGACAAAATCCCTGCTGCAGTGTGTGCAAACCTGGTCAAGAACAACAGGAAACATATGATCTCTGTAATTGCAAACAAAGGTTTCTGTACCAAATATTAAGTTCTGCTTTTCTGATGTATCAAATACCTATGTCAAGCAATAAAATGCTAATTAATTACTTAAAAATCATACAATGTGATTTTCTGGATTCTTGTTTTAGATTCTGTCTCTCACAGTTGAAGTGTACCTATGATAAAAATTACAGACCTCTACGTGCTTTGTAAGTAGGAAAACCTGCAAAATAGGCAGTGTATCAAATACTTGTTCTCCCCACTGTATATACAGTGCCTTGCGAAAGTATTCGGCCCCCTTGAACTTTGCAACCTTTTGCCACATTTCAGGCTTCAAACATAAAGATATAAAGCTGTATTTTTTGTGAAGAATCAACAACAAATGGGACACAATCATGAAGTGGAACGACATTTATTGGATATTTCAAACTTTTTTAACAAATCAAAAACTGAAAAATTTGGCGAGCTGTTGGCCGGGGTTGGGGTTGCCAGGTGGAAAGCATGGCCGGCCATAGTAAAATGCTTATTGAAATGATCGATTATCGTAGATTTGTCGTTTGTCGGTGGTGACAGTGTTTCCTAGCCTCAGTGCAGTTGGCAGCTGAGGAGGTGCTATTATTCTCCATGGACTTGTGTCCCAATACTGTAATTAGTGCTACAGGATGCATAGGATGCAAAAAGGCAGATTACCGATTGTTAAGAAAACTTGAAATCGGCCCTAATTAATCGGCCAACCTCTAGTTTTAATAACATCAACTATATGCATTGAGCTTGTCTGATGCTTTAATCGCTCTGTTTTGATGAAATAAGACACAAATGACTCGAGGGAGCCAGAGATCAAGATACCCAGAAGATTTTTTTTTTACCTGACCCGACCATTCTCCTGCTGCTGGCTTTCGCAGATTTCTGCCGTTACTCTCCTGAAGTTGCCGGTAACACGAGGAGTCGGCAACCTTTCTCATGTGGAATGCCAATTTATCTTACCATTTCTACCAATCTTGCGAGCCAGTAATGGTTTTAGATGCACATTTTTGCAGTATAGTTTCATTTAATTTATAATGATGTCTTGGTATCTCAATCATTGTCATGTAGTTAATCAAAATTTTATCCAAATCTAAATTAAAAAGATAAACTTAAAAAGCAGTGGCTTCTTCCTTGCTGAGAGGCCTTTCAGGTTATATCAATATAGGACTTGTTTTACTGTGGATATAGATACTTTTGTACCTGTTTCCTCCAGCATCTTCACCAGGTCCTTTGTTGCTGTTCTGGGATTGATTTGAACTTTTCGCACCAAAGTACATTTCTAGGAGACAGAACGCGTCTCCTTCCTGAGCTGTATGACGGCTGGTCCCATGGTGTTTATACTTGCGTACTATTGTTTGTACAGATGAACGTGGTACCTTCAGGAGTTTGGAAATTGCTCCCAAGGACGAACCAGACTTGTGGAGGTCTGCAATTTTTTTTCTGAGGTCTTGGCTGATTTATTTGGATTTTTTCATGATGTCAAGCAAAGAGTCACTGACTTTGAAGGTAGGCCTTGAAATACATCCACAAATACACCTCCTATTGACTCAAATGATGTAATTAGCCTATCAGAAGTTTCTAAAGCCATGACATAATTTTCTGGAATTTGCCAAGCTGTTTAAAGGCACAGTCAACTTAGTGTATGTAAACTCCTGACCCATTGGAATTGTGATGCAGTGAATTATAAGTGAAATAATCTGTCTGTAAACAATTGTTGGAAAAATGACTTGTGTCATGCACAAAGTAGATGTCCTAACCGACTTTCCAAAACTATAGTTGGTTAACAAGAAATTTGTGCACAGGTTGAAAAATGAGTTTTAATGACTCCAACCTCAGTGTATGTTAACTTCTAACTTCAACTGTGTATATATACAGGTGTGTGCCTTTCCAAATCATGTCCAATCAATTGAATTTACAACAGGTGGACTCCAATCAAGTTGTAAAGACATCTCAAGGATGATCAATGGAAACAGGATGCACCTGAGCTCAATTTCGGGTCTCATAACAAAGGGTCTGAATATTTATGTAGATAAGGTGGAAAAGGTCAAGGGGTCTGAATACTTTCCCATATACACATTTCAGTCCAATATACCAGATGTTGCAATTGGAGGATGTCTTTTATGCATATTCTATAATGACGGCCTATTCAATTGGCTACATTTGTCGGTATTTATTTTTTGCACTCCCTCACCTAACCAAATTGTACTACACCACTGCTCTCACCAATAGATCATGTGGTTTTCCCATCAAATCACCCATCTAGATTTGGAACTTACTTCTTCTTGTACCTGCATTTCCTTCTTGGAGGTTGGTTAGCAATTCGGTTCTTGGAACCACATAACTTTCTTGAACCATCAGGGGTCATACGGAGATTGCTTTCTTAGACTACTGGCTTTTTGGACCATCTGTGTACGTGGTCTTGTTCTGTTTTTTTGACTTCCAGATGACTTTTTTGGAGGCCCATCGAGTATCTAGATACTTTCTTTTTGCACTTTAAGGTTACTATTTTACTATAACACTCGTTAACTGTATGTTACAGTATACACAATTGTGAGCGGCATCTTTAGAGTCGCTGTAACATTTTAGCAGTTTGAGATGCCAATACCTAATGCATGGCTTTCAGATTGACACCCCTCTGTAAATCCAGATTGGCACAGTATTTTGTCCATTGCACAGCAGTCCAGCACCCTAAGAATGTCCTTACTTTTCACTGCCATGCCAACCAGCAAAACACAGGAAGGTGAAACAATGAACAGAGGAGTCTGTATTTCCTGGTAACTGGGGTGACTGTGTCCACAGAGTGCTGCTTCCTGGCTATTAGTGATGGGGGGAAAATCGATACTGTTACATATCGGGATATTGTTTTGACTATCACAATATTATTTTTGGGCTAGTTGGCTCTACCTGCACCAAAGCAGGTTTCCTTCATAGCTCGTTCTACACATGCTTTTTAAACAAGGAGACCAATTGTTTTCAGGACTTTTATTTCCATGACTGTTCAAAACTCGTCTTCTCATGGCTCTCTCTTGTCACTCTGCAGCAGACATATGATGAGCAATAAGTTTGTAACATCAAATAGCAATAAAATCACAATGCATATAGAATCGTGAGAATCGCAATACATATTGTATCGGCACCTAAGTATGGTGGTAATATCGTATCATGAGGTCCCTGGCAATTCCTAGCCCAGCTGGCTATTGACCGGTGGGAGCTACCCAGAAACAGGGCCTACGTCAGAGCTATGATTAGAGATGCATGATATATCAGCCTTTATATTGGGATCAGATGATGGCTAAAAACATATTGGTATCAGACAATAATCAGAATCATTTCATAGCTGATCATTTTGGCTGATATGATGTATAGCCAAAGTAATCTGCTACTCAAGGGGTGCTAGCAATACGTTTGAATTTCTGAGTAAAAATGTATTGAACTCTTTGTTTCAGATCTGCAGTGCATTGTACTGCTGGACGTAGATCTGAAGTACAGAAGCAACATCAGGGAGCTGTTTCTGGAGTTTGATCGCTTCCCTTCTGGAGTTGTGATGGGCATCGCCCGAGAAATGCAGCCGGTATACAGGTATTCAACACACAATGAACACACACACGCATACCTTTTTGTTTTATTATCCTTGTTGGAACCAAAGAATTGATTCCCATTCAAAAGCCCAAAGTGTAACCCTAACCCATAAACCTAACCCCTAATCCTAAAATACCCTTTTTTCTTTTGGGGACCAGTTAAAATATGTACCCACACAACACAAAGACATTATGTATAGTGTGGTCTGAAATTATTGACACCCTTGAGAAAGATGAGAAATAATGACTGTATAAAGTAAATAATTGAAATAGTGAGCTATATTGTATGCTTAAAAAAAATGGGAAATTACATTTTATCCTAACACAATTGGTCAGATAAAGAGATTTTGTTTTACAAGTAATACTTTTTTCCTCAAAGGTAGGGGGCAAAATTATTAACACCCCTGAAGATTCTTATAAATAAAGTAGTACAATTGTCCTTGTTTTACTATCCTTGTGAGGACTTTGGTCACCACAAGGATAGTGAAACCAAGCACACATGTGCACACATGATGTGTGGACTCTTGGCGTTGGAAAACATCAGTGTGTTACTGAAGAAATTAAATCACTTCCACAAACTATTGTACAAACCATTTCACATCACAAAAATCTATATCTTATACTGGGAGAAACAACATCACAGTACTTAGATGAGAGAGCAGACCAGAACTTTCTCTTGAAACGTATGGCTTTGGGTGGCAGAGAGGCAAGACTGGTCGATATGGTCTTGTGGCCAGTCGTGGCCAGCCTGTTTAAAGTGGGGCACTCTAAAAGCTGAAAGGAGATGGCACTTTTTGTGTTCCGAGTGCTCCCTTGCCACACATTCCCACTGAAGTGACAGTGACAGGAGCTGGCAGAGAGGAGATCCGCTCAGAGCCCTGCTGTCAAGGGCTGTCCAAATGGAAAGGGGGAGGAAGTTACAAGAGGGGAGTTGAGAGAGACCGAGATGTGTTGAGTCTGAGGAGGAGGGTCAAGAGTCCAGTGGGAGGGGAAGGTAGAGGTTGGAGGAGGGGGAATCAGAGAAGGGGACGGACGCGTGCACAAAAAGGAAAATTGTGAGTGTGGAAGTGTGTATATGTTATGACATTCTGAAGGTCACTGTGTTTTTAGCCTGCAACAACAGGAAGCACTGTGCTGCTGTGCTCATCAGTGCTGCCTCTCTCTCTCTCTACTGAAGGACAGTAGCCATTCTTCCTCTCCTTTACTCTGATGCCCTCTCCTTTCAGGTGTCAAATAAAACTAATTGCGGAGACATAAGAGCCAAGTTTATGGTTCTAGGAAGCACCCAGTTGCCCTGTGTGTGTCCACTGTCCACAGTCCTCTGCTTAATTACTTTCCTCCCTAAGGAATTTGTCTGCTCACATTAATCCTACTGTAATTAGCTCTGCCACAAAGCTGTGTGGTTGAAGGGAAAACTTGCACTAGATAAACATACTCTGTAATATTCAGGGGACAAACAGAGAATGTTTTAACAGGTACTTAGCGAACAGAAAATAGTTTTATTTGTCTTTCCATTACATCAATGTCATCGTCATCCGTCAAGGAGCTCTGGGGTAGATTTTCTGAATACGTTTCAACTACTTAGTTCAGTAGATAAGCTCCCAAAAAATACCATATTGTTCGATTTGGTATAGAAGTGTGAAAATTGGCAGACTTGTATAATATTTAGCGCTGAACAAAACCTGAAATAGTGCTATTTCAGTGAACACTGAGGGTCAGTGAACACTGAGGGTCAGACATTTTATTGTGTTCGCAACACCAACTCAAACATTTTAAGCCATCATTGGGCATTACATAGCAATTATGAATTGAAATACTGCCATGTTAACCTGTCCTATTTGACCCCATGGAGCTGGTTGGTGGCCATTTTGGAAAACTGCTGCCCTAGAGTGTAATAGGTTAAATCTGCAATGGCATTATAGCTGGACATTTTTGAGACATCCAAGCTTTTTGTAAATTTTCTGTGGTCTCACCAAGTGATTTTGCTTAAATGGGTTACCTCTGTCCCTGCTGGACATAATCCATTCTGTTGTGACTTTTCTTTCATTAATCTGATGACTTATTTATTGAATCCACTGTTTGTTTAATTGTTACCCAATTACATTATAATCATGTAACAATTAACTCATTAGGATTTGGGCCACCACGGAAGAAGTTGTTTAAAGAGTTACCATTTCCCGAATTAAACTCTAAGGTATATCTATTTGATCAATAATATCATCATTCTGAACAGTCATAACCTTCTTGGATCTACAAAAACCCCAGCCTTGTTCATTATTCAGTACTACACAAATTGGTTTAATAATTTATTTACTAGCTATCTAAATAATACACACACACACTTACTACATGAGACAAAGGTCCCTAGCGGACTTACACAATATGGCATTTTACCCAACAACATAAATAGAGAGAAAGACCCATAACGTCGATACATTCTATAACTATTCCCCCATTAATCATGTACTTTGCACACAAACTGTCACATGTTTGAAATAAGTCATCATGAATGTATTTACGTATGGCTGTCCTTGTCCGTCATGTAGTTCTGAACAGAACTACAGAGTTCACTCTTCCATTTGCTCCTAAAGCTGCTAATTTCACAATCAGCCGGCCGTGCCGATGGTTCCAGTGGGGTGATGAGAGTAGCGTACGGTGATATGAGAATCGTAGTAGATTGGGATGGTTTGAAGAGTTTGAGATATTTTACCCAGGACAGCTAATCAGCTGTACGGGTTATTGTATGAGAGGGGAGTTTGTTGCCTCTTCCTCCTCTTGTTGATTATTCAGAGTTTAGGATTCAGACCACTATGGACATGAGCTGCTGCTCTTTGGCTCTCTGGTCTAAAAGAAGATGAGTTTATTTCTTCAACTCATGTTGAGGTTCAAAGTTTCAACCATTACAAACATGTAGCTAACGCCTCATGTTTCCTGGTTTAACAGTTGGTTTCTCTTCCAAGCCTTTTATGCACTCTTGGTCAAAAGGGCGTTCCGTCATGCTGACAAGCTCCCTGACCTCACTCGGGGTTGGGCTAGTTACTGTGCAAAGTATTATCAAAAAAAGATATAATTAGAAAGCTAAAATCACATTCCTATCTTAACAAAAAATACTTTCATGTTCATATTATATGCACAACATATTGGATGAAAGCTTGACAGATAAAGGGGATATACTTTTCAAGTTACAGTATTTTCGTTATACAGGTTTCAATGACAACACAAAATGAAAACCCATCTTAGATTCGTTTTTCATAGTTCCCCCACTGACCATTCCCCACATTGTTATGTTAGAAATACTGTTTCCGGTATTCACTTTTTGGATGTTAGTTTTGGTGATAACAAGTCTGTGAAACAAAGGCACATTACTTTCACCAATACTGGAGGGTAGAGAGGGAGAGAGTCCTTGCCTGCTTAATTTACGACTGGATGTGGAGGTGTCAACCTCTACACCAGTTCCCTCCTCCCCTCTGCGGGTGAGAGAAAGTCTGGTTATTATTGGCCATTGCCAAGCTGATCTGACTCATTGTGATTCTCACAGGACAGTCATGACAATTCCTATGGGATTTTGCATAGAGTGACGTGTACAGGGCAGGTTTCCTATCACAGTTCTTAAAAGTGACACAGGATATACTATCATATTCTATATCAGTGTAATCAGTAGACTTCAGAGAACATACTGTAGAAGTCTATTGATTATGAAAATGCACAATGTATTCATGTATGTTAAAAGCACTGTATGTGTTTGAGAGTATCCATAAACTTGCCAACAGACAGAGCTATGAATGGATCAGTGATTCACCAATCAGGACCTTGATTGGCTTAGCAACAGTAACAATGCGTGATGTGTAATACCATTTTACATTTTTTGGGGAGTACGTTTCTTAGGGACCATCAAAAGACATCCTGACAACTGATACACAGAAATATTACTGCAACGTTCCCATTATGTATTTATCAATCAATCAAATGGATTTATAAATACCTTTTTACATCAGCCAATGTCACAAAGTGCTGTACAGAAGCCCAGCCTAAAACCCCAAATAGCAAGCAATGCAGATGTAGAAGCACGGTGGCTAGTAAAAACTCCCTAGAAAAGCAGGAACCTAGGAAGAAACCTAGAGAGGAACCAGGCTCTAAGTGGTGGCCAGTCCTCTTCCGGCTGTGCCAGGTGAAGATTATAATAGTACATAGCCAAGATGTTCAAACATTCATAGATGACCAGAAATGTAAAATAATAATAATCACAGTGGTTGTAGAGGGTGCAACAGGTCAGCACCTCAGAAGTAAATGTCAGTTGGCTTTTCATAGCCAATCATTCAGAGTTAGACAGCAGGTGCGGTAGGGAGAGAGTCAAAAACAGCAGGTCCGGGACAAGGTGAATTTAAGTATCGTCCCTCTAATATATTCTCTCTGAGGACCTGATGACTCCTTGCTGTCCCCAGTCCAGCTGGTCATGCTGCTGCTCCAGTTTCAACTGTTCTGCCTGCGGCTATTGAACCCTGACCTATTCACCGGACAGAGCAAACCAGGCAGGATATACACCCACCCACTTTGCCATTAAACGTGTTTTAAACATTATCTTATATTCTGAGAACATGGCAACTATGTTTAGTGTAACATTGATGAAATATTCTCCTAACCTACAGAACTGGACACATGAATGTTCTTGCAACGTTCCCATGAAACGTGTCTAGAATATTAATATCTTAATGTTTGAAAGCAAAAACATCCACATTTCACTGCTATTTCTGATGGCATTGTTAGGACAAAACACAGACCATAAGGTTTTTGCTGTTGATGGAATGTGTTCCCCAAACCAACGCAAACATTTTAAGCTATTTTGGGGCCTGTGGACCCAACACGGGAGGCCATTACCCAAAACATCATTACAGTAATTGTTTTTACACCATTGACCTGTAGGGGACGCTACAGGACGACCCCGGGGCTTTGCTGAAATGGTGCTATATCAGGTTTTGTTCAGCATAAAAATTATACAAGTGTGCCAGCATCACCCACCTACAGTGACCATGGCTTTTTCCACATTTTGTTGTGACAGCCTGAATTTAAAATGGATTAAACTGATGGCACTATACCTATACCACTACACCACCTCCTCTAGGTCAATGTTTACCAACCCTGGTCCTCGAGTACCCCCAAAAGTACACATTGTTGTAGCCCTGGATAAACACACCTCACTCAGCTCATTGAGGGATTGATTAGTTGACAAGTTGAATCAGGTGTGCTTGTCCAGGGTTACAATAACAATGTACTGTTGGGGGTACTCGAGGACCAGGGTTGGTAAACACTGCTCTAAGTGGTACTAGAGACAGCTAATAGTCTGAACTCGTGGTTTTGGTTTCTCCTGTTCCCTCCGTCCCCCTCTGTCCAGCCATCCTATCCGGAGAGGGAATACACAGCCCATTGTTTTACCCCACCCAAAACAGATGTCACGCTTCATCAATGTGCGTACCAGCACATCCCGTCAATAGCGGTAAACGTTCTAGTTCAGTCAGTGTACGTTGAGTCAGTAAGTGTTCACTATATAAGGCCCCATTTAATTTGCTGTTATGTGAGTGAAGTAAGACTTGAGAAATTCATTGGAGTATAGTGTCAACATTTTTGCTTGCAGGTGTGAGACAAACTGACATAAGCATGGATGGATGTTGCCTAAGGACAAGCAGACTCCCATATCACAGTGCTGTGAAGTTCATCCAATGAGATTATCTAATATGGGATCCCATTTCCCACCACACACATTCCCCCTTCTGTGGCTTGGGCTGGAGGAAGGCATACAATTTATTATTTATTTAACTAGGCAACTCGGTTAAGAACAAATTCTTATTTTACAATGACGGCCTACCCCGGCCAAACCCTCCCCTAACCCGGACGACGATGGGCCAATTGTGTGCCACCGTATGATAACATATTACAGATTAGGGAGAGACTCAACCGTACCTAATGCTGTGTATAGTATATACAGTGCCTTCAGAAAGTATTCACATTTTGTTACAGCTTAAATAAAAAAAATGTTTGTTTTTCTTCTGTCACCCATCTATATGCAATGCCCCATAATGACAAAGTGAAAACAGGTTTTTAGAATTTAAAAACAAATGTATTGACAATTAAATGAAGAAATAGCTCATTTACATAAGTATTCACACCCCTGAGTCAATACTTTGTAGAAGCACATGTTGGTGTTGTTTACAGCTTTGAGTCGTCTTGGCTATGTTTGTATCAACTTTGCACATCTGGATTTGGTGATGTTTCACCGATCCTTCTTTCACCCATTTTCTTAAGCTCTGTTAAGTTAGATGGGGAGCAGCTGTGATTGGCAATCATCCTGTCTTTCCACAGATTTTATATGTGATTTTGAAGTCTGGACTTTGGCTGGGGCCACTTTCACATTCTTGTCCTGAAGCCATTCCAGCGTCTTTTTGGCTGTATGATTGGGATCATTGTCCAGTTGGAACATAAATCTTCGCCCCCAGTCTGTCATTTGCACTCTGAAGCAGGTTCTCATCAAGGATTTGCATCATTCATTGTTCCCTCAATCGTTACCAGTCCCCTGGGTACTGCCGCTAAAAAGCATCCCCATATCATGATGCTGCCACCACAATGCTTCACGGTAGGGATGGTGTACGATGGGGGATGAGCTGTGCCTGGTTTTCTCCAGACATGGCGCTTTGCATTCAGGCCAACAAGTTCAATTGTTGTCTCATCAAAATCTCTTGCTTTATAATCTCTTGCTTTCACATGCCTTTTGGCAAACTCCAGTAGTGCTGTCAATTACCTTTTGTCTCAGGAGTGGCTTCCATCTCCCATGAAGCCCAGATTGGTGAAGTGCTGTAGAGACTGCTGTCCTTCTGGCAGGTTCTCCCATCTCAGCCAAGGGACTCTGTAGTTCTGTCAGAGTGGTCATTGGGTTCTTGGTCACCTACCTGACCAAGGTCTTTCTTGCTTGGTTGCTCAGTCTGGGTAGTTGCATATTTTTTCCATTTAAAAAAACTATGTCCTCTTGAAAACAATTTCTAGAGTATTTCAAGTTTGCTACCCTTCCGCTGAGATATGCCTCATCACAATTCTATCCTTGAGCTCTACGGACAGATCTTTAGACTTCATGTTATAGTTTCTGCTCTGACATGCACTGTCAACTGTGGGGTCTTTTTATATAGACAAGTCTGTTTCTTTCTAAATCATGTCCAAATAATTGAATTGGCCAATCAAGTTGTTGTGACATCAAGGATGATCAAGGGAAACTGGATGCACCTGAGCTCAATTTGGAGTGTCATAGCAAAGGGGTGAGAATACTTCTGTAAGTTTTCTGTTTTCAATACATTTTGAACACATTTCTAAAAACATGTTTTCACTTTGTCATGATGGGGTATTGTGTGTAGATGGGTGAGAGGAAAAACATGGTGTAACGCTCGTCGTTGAAATGAGGTGAGGACCAAAGCGCAGCGTGGTAAGTGTTCATCATTATATTTATTCAACAGAGAACACTAAACAAAATAACAAAGGAGAACGAAACGAAACAGTTCCGTAAGGTGACAGACACATAATAGAAAACAATCACCCACGAAACACAGGTGGGAAAAGGCTACCTAAGTATGATTCTCAATCAGAGACAACTAACGACACCTGCCTCTGATTGAGAACCATACCAGGCCAAACTCAAAACACAACATAGAAAAACAAACATAGACAACCCACCCAACTCACTCCCTGA
Organism: Oncorhynchus masou masou; assembly: GCF_036934945.1. Lineage (NCBI taxonomy): Eukaryota > Metazoa > Chordata > Actinopteri > Salmoniformes > Salmonidae > Oncorhynchus > Oncorhynchus masou. The sequence continues at coordinate 76,457,360 of NC_088235.1, read as the reverse complement.
CCATACTAAAACAAAGACATAACAAAAGAACTAAGGTCAGAACGTGACACATGGATTTAATCCGTTTTGAATTCAGGCTGTAACACAACAGAATGTGGAAAAAGTCTCAGGTATATGAATACTTTCTGAAGACACTGTATACTGTACTATAGGGGGAGACTAAACAGAGTGAACATTTTAGTATAGGAAGAAGAAGAATCGCTCTCCAATCTCGGAGAAAAGAGCCATGCGTACACGTGAGCTGTGCTCCCTTAAGAGACGTGATGCAATATGTATCAAGAGACTTATCATAGATGTTCATGCTATTTTCAGAAAAATATTTGTTCTACTTTACTGCCCAGCTGATCAGTGGTCAGATGGGTAAAGGGTGTAAGAAAAGCATGTTATTGGACCTGCTCCAGAGCTGTGTGGGAGTGAGCGTGAGCTCCGGGCTCAGTCATTCCCAGCTTTTGTTCTTGGCCTGATTGTGACATCCCATTAACAGCCACTAACAGAAACACCACTGGTCCGTTTAGACTGCAGCTCTGTTTTCCACCCGGGTCCTGCATCAAAACAGGACATCACGGCCGGAGGGAGGTTGTGTGTGTGTGTGAGTGTGTGTGTGTGTGTGTGTGTGGGCCATGCTCACAGGAAGGGGTTGTGGAGCAGCTGCTTACTGCTGTAAACAAACAAGTCTAGGATTTTAGAGGTAGTGTGAATGTGTGTGAGCAAGTGTATATGAAATGAAGATGGAGTGAGTTTGAGTGTTTGCATCTCTAGCATTGTAGACTTGTTGGCCTGTTTTGCTGTTTAACCCCTCTCACTTTTGATCCCACCTTTTTTGAATACAAATGCAATGGAGATGGATGGGGCAGTGTGTGCTGTACCTATTACATACAGCACTTTTCATAGAACATTCTATGCAGTTTATGAGTAGTAGAAGTACACAGGATCTCTCTGCTCATATTCACCCAAGTGTCAGAGGGGAGTCTGTCTAGAGCAGGAAATGTTGCTACTTTTCACCACATCCGGAGCAAATTCATCTCAGCAAGACTTTGAAAAGAGGAAGACTGAGAAAGGATCCAATTTAACTGGACTTGCATATCATCAATCTTGCGCACGCTTTAAAGAGAAGCTTTTTTCCTCAATATTCACTCTCCAGAAGGGTGTGTAGACTAGATTAATGTTTTTTGTTTACTGCTCATTATTTTACTCTTAGCAGAAACCCATTACCCATACATTTGCATGAATGTAAATTGGCTGGTTTAAGTACCATTTTACACTACAGAGCACTTTTCACTCTTGTGTCACTAAACCACATTCCTCAGCAAAAACAAAATGGATTCTGCAAGTCTCCAGTGAAATAAACACAACTTGTATAGGCTTTGTATGGCAGCTCATGCCACACTGTATCTTGTCACTGTGTACTCATGCAGTCTGTTGTTGAAGACATCTGGAAAGACATCGGTTCTGGTGGATGTTTTGTATATAGTGTATAAAGTTGTTTTTTTGTGTCACTCATGTCCCCTCGTCTCTCATGTATGTTGTCCCTTGTCTGTACCCCATGGAAGTGAAGACACCAGCCCTGTCTATCCTGTGCTCGCCTCTCTGGTCCTCTTTCCGGGTTACACTAGTGTTCACATAGAGAGGTTATAGTGAGGGAAAAAAAGTATTTGATCCCGTGCTGATTTTGTACGTTTGCCCACTGACAAAGAAATTATCAGTCTATAATTTTAATGGTAGGTTTATTTGAACAGTGAGAGACAGAATAACAACAACAAAAATCCAGAAAAACGTATGTCAAAAATGTTATGAATTGATTTGCATTTTAATGAGGGAAATAAACCTACCATTAAAATTATAGACTGATCATTTCTTTGTCAGTGGGCAAACGTACAAAATCAGCACGGGATCAAATACTTTCCCCCCCTCACTGTATCATCCTAACTCTGTGTCTCTATGTAGTGTTTTTCCAGTAGAGATGCTGTCTGCCTGGGCCAGAGCAGAGGGAGGGTTTATATTTCAGGGGAACCCCAGCATTTTTGGCATGTCGCAGAGGGCTCCAGTTTCTCCAAACAGATCCCGGCCTCTGCTCCCACTGTAGACATGCCACTGTTGCCACTCACCCCCCCTGGATGTACACGAACAGACAAGTGTCCACATAACTTACTGCACACAGTCATACTAGCCTCTCTAAGGGTTTACCGTATCCCACGAGGACCTACGTCAAGACCCAGTATTTTTCCAATCCTGACCTGTTTGTGTTCCCAGGCAGCGATGATGTGTTTGTCCAAGTCGTAGTGGCAGCATAACTCAACAGGCTGAAGTAGAATCAGTAAAACAAGTCAGCTAAAGTTGTGGGAACAAAAGGGGACAGCTTTTTGGGGAGGAAATCAAATGTTTTTACAGCACAGTGTATTTAGTTTGTCAGACAAAGGCCCAAGGTTTTTTGGCCAAAATAACTGTCTTGAATTTAATTGTAATAAATCTGCTTAATCCCAAAAGCAATTTGTCTTGTTGAATATCAACTATTTTGTAGGATTTAACTGCTGCCAGCCCTTAAATGCTAAGTAATGACAGCAGGCAGCAAACGTTAATGATGTGATTGTGGAATGTTTTCCAGTATTACAGATACGCTAGGAATATTAGCATCATACTCATACAGTTCACTTTCTGCTGTTGTACACCTTTGTATGTTCATGCAAAAATATAAATAGTTTGTGTGCATGCAAAGGGGTTTGTAAATGAATACTGGTTTGTTTGTGTAACTATCTCGGGTGATCTCCGTGCTGAGTGAGAGGGCCGAGAAGGCTCTCTGCTCCTCATCTTGTTTGTTGCTAACAGAAATCGCATTATGCAGGAGTGCACAGCCATCCTCGTCCTCATTCACAACACGTCCCTCCAATGAAAATGTAATTACTGGAAAACATGTTCTTCCTGTCTCATCCTTAATGTTTTAAAGCCCAGTAGCCCTGCTTACGTAACACCTGGATGTACAGCCAGACCACTGTGTACCAGAGACAATAACTATAAACCAGTGCACCTGTCTGGTTTACTTACTGGTTGCAGCAAGATCTGGTTTACTTCCACTGCCATAGTCAACTTAAGCTGTGTTTACACAGACAGACCAATTCTGACATTTGTTCCACGAATTGGTCTTTTGACCAATCACATCGGATCTCTTCACATCAGATTTTTTCAGAGCTGATCTGATAGGTCAAAAGACCAATTTGTGAAAAAAAGATCAGAATTGGGCTGCTTTGTAAAAACAACCTTAGTTTGACAGGGGAGATCTGGAGTAAGAAGACATCCTGGTAAAAGCCTATTAGAAAGTAATACTGATTGAGCTCAATTATGGGCCATTTATCAAATTTGATTGGTCACATACACATGGTTAGCAGATATTAATGCGAGTGTAGGGAAATGCTTGTGCTTCTAGTTCCGACAGTGGAGTAATATCTAACAAGTAATCTAACAATTCCACAACAACTACCTAATACACACAAATCTAAAGGGATGGAATAAGATATATGTGCATATTAATATATGGATGAGCGATTGCTGTTTAACAGTCGGATGGCCTTGAGATAGAAGCTGTTTTTCAGTCTCCCGGTCCCATGCACCTCTACTGACCTTGCCTTCTGGATGGTAGTGGGATGAACAGGCAGTGGCTCGGGTGGTTGTTGTCCTTGATCTTTATGGCCTTCCTGTGACATCGGGTGGTGTAGGTGTCCTGGAGGGCAGGTAGTTTGCCGCCGGTGATGCGTTGTGCAGACCGCACCACCTTCTGGAGAGCCTTGCTTTTGAGGGCTGTGCAGTTGCCGTACCAGGCGGTAATACAGCCGACAGGATGCTCTCAATTGTGCATCTGTAAAAGTTTGCCAAGGTTTTAGGTGACAAGTTGATGTTAAAGAGGCACTGTTGTGCCTTCTTCACCACACTGTCTGTGTGGGTGGACCAGTTCAGTTTGTCTGTGATGTGTATGCCGAGGAACTTAACTTTCCACCTTCTCCACTACTGTCTCGTCAATGTGGATAGGGGGGTGCTCCCTCTGCTGTTTCCTGAAGTCCACAGTCATCTCTTTTGTTTTGTTGACGTTGAGTGAGAGGCAGTTTTCCTGACAGCACATTCCGAGTGCTCTCACCTCCCCCCTGTAGGCTGTCTCATTGTTTGTAATCAAGTCCACTACTGTTATGTCGTCTGCAAACCTGATTGAGTTGGAGGTGTGCATGACCACGCAGTCATGGGTGAATAGGGAGTACAAGAGGGGGCTGAGCACGTACCCTTGTGGGGCCCCAGTGTTGAGTATCGGTGAAGTGGAGGTGTTGTTTCCTACCTTCACCACCTGGGGGAGTCCTGTCAATGTCCAGGACCCAATTGCACAGGGCGGGGTTGAGACCCAGGGCCTCAAGCTTAATGATGAGCTTGGAGGGTACTGTGGTGTTGAATGCTAAGCTGTAGTCAATGAACAGCATTCTTATCTCGTGTCATTTCTTGAAAATGTTCTTGACACACAATGACTACACAGCATCCACTTAACTACCAAGGTCATCGTGAGTGCTATAATCATTAGCTTCTGATTGGTCTTAATACTGTTTTCCTACCTGTAATTCTCGTTGTTTCAGAGAATACACATACTGTAGGCCTATGTGATTTGATGACATAGACTCATGCTTTGTTTGTGGTCGAGGGGTTATTTTTGTACCATGGTGTAATTTCCTTATGAGGGGGTTGGTACATAATTTAATGTGAATGCGTATGAGGTGTAGGCTGATGTTTCCACCGGCCAAGTAGTTTCTTATTACATACCCCTTTGGCCTTTTTCTGGATAAATCAAAATATATATATATATTTTTTTTAGGGGGTTCTGTTTTCATGCTTCACGTTGTCAAAGAATAACTGGTTGGGAATATAGCGTGAATGTTTTATTAAAGGTGTGGAAGTTTTCACATGCCAAGTTCTAACTCGTTTTATATTCTTACTATATCCCCATTTCTTTCTCCTTATTGAAACACTCTATGCTATACCTGCACAATCTGCCGAACAGCAATGCAATGCAGAGAACAAGCGTTTTTTTTCTTTAAAAAAAAAAAAAATCTCTGTAAAAATAGTCTACCCCATCTCTGACTCAACATGTTTAATCTGCTCTGTGAGATCTGGTTGTTCCCGTGCTCTGAAAAATGTGGAGGCAAGATTTGAATGAGGAGCGTTACAGATCATCCCTGAAGTTCTGTCATGCTACTGTTGTTGAGAGGCTTCACGTCACAGCCTGGTGTCTTCCTGTGAGCTCACAAAGAAACAGCAGATAAGAGCGCCGACAGCGGACTGTTCAGAATCTTGACCTACTTCATGTACCAAGTAGAGTACTATGGTCTCAAAGGCAAAGAATGACAATTCAGCCATTAAGTCCAACACCCAGACCCTTTTGGCCTCATGCGAATTGGTTACATATTTGTTGCCTATACCCCCTCATCTACATGCATCGAGTTCATTTTGATCAAATGTTGAATCCTGGTTTATCTGTTGCTTTTAGATTTTGGGCTGAAAAACAGCAGAGAACTATTTGACATGGAGAAGTGAGTGGTGAAATGTTCTGGTACACTTGTAATTGTAAACGCGTGTTTTGGCACATTAACCATGCTGTTCCCTTTTGAACAGTTCCTTCTGGGCTCTTCTGTAAAGCTTTTATTGGAAATAGTTTCATGCATGTTTCGCTCGATTGATGTAGATGGATAGCCTGAGCAGAGTTTTTTTTTTTTGGTGTTCAATTCCTGTAAGGGAACATGTTAACTCGACTTTTGTCTACAGTACCAGTCAAAAGTCTGAACACGCCTATTCATTCAAGGGTTGTTCTTTATTTTGATGATTTTCTACATTGTAGAATAATAGTGAGGACATCACAACTAGGAAATAACACAAATGGAACCAAAAAAGTGTTAAATAAATTGTAATATACTGTAGTTTCTATTTGAGATTCTTCAAAGAAGCCACCCTTTGCCTTCATGACAGTGTTGTACATTCTTGGCATTCTCTCAACTAGCTTCACCTGAAATGCTTTTCCAACAGTCTTGAAGGAGTTTCCACATATGCTGAGCTTTTGTTGGCTGCTTTTCCTTCAGTCTGCAGTCCATCTCATCCCAAACCATCTCAATTGGGTTAAGGGCAGGTGATTTCGGAGGCCAGGTCATCTGATGCAACACTCCATCACTCTCCTTCTTGCTCAAATAGTCCTTACACAGCCTGGAGGTGTGTTGGGTCATTGTCCTGTTGAAAAACAAATGATATTCCCACTAAGTGCAAACCAGATGGGATGGTGTATCGCTGCAGAATGCTGTGGTATCCATGCTGGTTGTGGGCCTTGAATTCTAAATAAATCACTGACAGTGTCACAAGCAAAGCACCCCCACATCACACCACCTCCTCCATGCTTCAAGGTGGGAACCACACATGCAAAAATCATCCGTTCACCTACTCTGCGTCTCACAAAGACACAGCGGTTGGAACCAAAAATCTCAAATTTGGTCTCTGGGTCTTTCTTTCCTGTGGCGGTCCTCATGAGAGAAAGTTCAATCATAGCGCTTGATGGGTTTTGCGACTTTTACATTTCTTGACATTTTCCAGATCGACTGAACTTACTTTAAGAAATAAATGATGGACTGTCGTTTCTCTTTGCTTATTTGAGCTGTTCTTGCTATAAAATGGACTTTTACCAAATAGGGCTATCTTCTGTATACCTCCCCTACCTCGTCACAACACAACTGATTGGCTCAAACACATTAAAAAGGAAAGAATTTCCACAAATGTACTTTTAACAAGGCACACCTGTTAATTGAAATGCATTCCAGGTGACTACCTAATGAAGCTGGTTGGGAGAATGCCAAGCGTGTGCAAAGCTTTCAAGGCAAGGGTGGCTTCTTTGAGGAATCTCAAATATAAAAGATATTTTGTTTAACACTTTCTTTGCTTACTACATGATTCCATATGTGTTATTTCATAGTTTTTATGTCTTCACTATTATTCTACAATGTAGAAAATAGTACAAATAAAGGAACACTTTTTGTGTAGGTGTGTCCAAACTTTTGACTGGTACTGTATGTCCTTGGACATGAGAACTTTAAAATGAGTCATTTTCACATTGCAATTTCCCTCTTTTATCATCAGAGGATTGGAATTACTTAAGTGGACAGAAGTGCATGTACTGCATACTTGTGGGTGTGTGTTTATGCATGTTACCCTGTGGACATTTTGAGTCAGCCACCAAGATAGAATTTTATCCAACCCTAACCCCACGCTGTACACTCCCCTACGTATGTATTTGGACACTGATTCAAAACATTTTGCATTTGGCTCTATACTCCAGCATTTTGGATTTGAGATCAAATGTCTCCTTGTTTTGTGACCTTTTGTTAGATGTTGTATACATACCTGATTTACCGTTTAGAAATATCGATCTAGTCCCCCCATTTGAAGATATCAAGTATTTAGACAAATGCCACTTATAGTGCACGAAAGTAGTCAAGTTTAGTATTTGGTCCCATATTCCTAGCACGCAATGACTACATCAAGCTTCTGACTCTGAAAACTGTTTTGCCCAATAGGAAGTGAATGATGACTGGAGTCATTTTCTTTCTGAGTCGATAAGACGTTTTTGAACACTTAAAGTCAACCCTGAGAATTCCATGATTTAGCAAAATCATGAATAATGATGAGTGAGGCTTCCGCAAAGCATGCTACCTCTCAACATTACAAAGAGTGGAGGAGATTAGCATTTTTGGGGGTGTGATCTTTGTCCCTCAAACTTCCCCGCTCATTATCATTCACGATTCATATATTATTATCCATAATCATGGTAGCGTCCACATTCTTGTCAGTGTTTAAACATGTTCTATTCTTACTTACAATAAAAATGACTCCAAAATGACATAATACATTATACACCATATACTTCCTGTTGGACAAAACATTATCCGAAACACAACCAAAACAAGCTGGAAATGACATGGGAAAGGCTGTGTCAGTGTTGCCCTAGCCGATTGCAGAGGGCACAAATATGTGGCTGAGTGCACGTAGCACTCTGCCTAACTAAACTTAGGAGAGATGGATGGTTTCCAAGATCTGGATTGAGGCACAACAAGGGCCTTCTCATTAATAAGACGTGAAAACCATCAGGCCAGAACATTTTCACCAAAACACCTACGCTTTCCCTTGTTTTGTTGACACATGATGCCCAAAGATAAATGGCTCCAAGAAGCATTTTAAAAAGGGACAAACACTGCGTTGGTAGGTTGACATTTGACGCCAGTAGAAAACTCTGAGCTGAAAGATTTTGTTCATGTGATTTGGCTGTTAATTGTGATGGTTCACCTTTCGTATTCCGGCTTTTAGATCGTCATCTCATAGTAGAGGCCGCTTTGTGCGGCAAAGATTGTTGACAAGGTCATTATGTGTTTCAACTTTCTCCAGGCAAAGGTGGTGGCCCTGCAAATTCATCGTCCTCTTTCTTTCAAGCATCACAACTTTGATCCTTTGATTTAAAAGGATTCAGTCACTGTATTACTGTGATTACTATTTTTTGGTAGAGCTCACAAGTTAACCTGTTTCACTTTAAAGACAACCCATGGGATGGAGATGTAGTACTGTAACTCAGAAACTCTCAGTTCACCCAATCAAGTAGTGGAGACAAAGCAAAAGGTTAGGCTTTCGGTTCTCCCTGTTTCTTTTAAGTTGTCTTGTTCTTGTGGCTTTTCAAGCTAAAGTCCTGAGTGGAGGTTACACAGATAAAAAGCAGGAGGCGTAACATTGCAGGTTCCTCCCGGGGCTTCAAAGAGCAGGAGTTCATTCCAGGAGGACTTTGAGATGTGGTTGCGATCTCCTGGTTGTTTACCTGGGCAGCTTTCAGCTCCAAAGGCCCTCAAGTAGAGGAGGGAGTTTCTCTGAATTGGAGGCACGTGGATAAAAGTCTTCCTTGACACTGCCTGAGCCTCTCAACAGCAGTCAAGGAGAGTCGGGCAGAGCTTCTCTACTGGGAGACCATTGTTTTCTGACTGTAGACACTGAGTTAACTGCACTATCCTTGAGAACAGGCTCCAATGAATTTCAGTCCACAAAGTCCTCTTTGAGATGGAGAGACAAAGAGAGGGAAGGAAGAGTTTTTCACCTCGCCCGTGTTTTGACAGGGCTTTTGCAAACCATCTTCTGAATGGTTGTAGAGCCTTCTGTGGATATCCTGTGTAACGGATGTGAAACGGCTAGCTAGTTAGCGGTTGTGCACGCAAAATTGCGTTTCAATCGGTGACGTCACTTGCTCTGAGACCTTGAAGTAGTGGTTCCCCTTGCTCTGCAAGGGCCGTGGCTTTTGTGGAGCGATGGGTAACGATGCTTCGTGGTTGACTGTTGTTGATGTGTGCAGAGGGTTCCTGGTTCACGTCCGGGTATGGGCGAGGGGACAGTCTAAAGTTATACTGTTACACCTGCATGAGCTGCTGCTTGTGAGAGACAGGCCTCCTCGGCAGGTTTGTGTTATTCACTCTCGCACGCTGCAAAGGGCTAAGCCTGCAGTGTGTGGAGGGCTAAATGACTCTGTCCTGAGCTCCCCTAAATCCATCCATACTGCATCTGCTCCTCGGTCACCATAAGGGAGTGCTGTGGTCTCGAAATGGCGGAGAGTCGGAATCTGGCCCTGAGGGTAACCACAGCTGAGCAAACACACTGTTAGACTACTAGACTTCTGGCCTCACATTCCTCTGTTTGATTTGAAGTGCAGAGCACCGCATGTTGGAAGCAGGCTCCTCCTTTCCTAGAAAATACCCTTCAGATCAGAGCTCTCTGGGGTTAGCCAATTTGTTCTTGTCAATTTGGTCATAGCCTAAATTCAATGAGTGGGTAAAATAATGAGTTAACTTATAAGTGGTCTCTCTGTGAAATTAGGACATCCTGTTGTGCTCTATCAAGGTTCTCGTCACTGGAGATATGGAATAACAAACTATCACGTTTCTTAATGCTTTTAAAACAATTACCTGCACTCCAGATCGCAAAATCAGCCAGTAGATGGTAGACTTATCTGGAACATATCCATCTGTCCATATCGCCATGACAAATTATTTATTTAGTTAAAATGTCCTTAAAGTCCCAATGCAGCTATTTTTGTGTCTCAATATTAAATCATGTCTGGGTTACAATTGAACTAACTTACTGTAATAGTTTTCAATTAAAATGGACCAAATTGTCTTTTTAGCAAAAAACTATTTCTCAAGCAAGAATTTTGATAGGACTGTCTGGGTGGGAAGGGGAAAACTTAAAACTAGCTGTTTTATCCCCAATTTCATGATATCCAATTGATAGTTAGTCTTGTCCCATGGCTGCAACTCCCGTACAGACTCGGGAGAGGCGAAGGTCGAGAGCCACGCGTCCTCCGAAACACGACCCTGCCAAGCCGCACTGCTTCTTGACACACTGCTCGCTTAAATGAGAAGCCAGCCGCACATTTACATTTACATTTAAGTCATTTAGCAGACGCTCTTATCCAGAGCGACTTACAAATTGGTGAATTCACCTTCTGACATCCAGTGGAACAGCCACTTTACAATAGTGCATCTAAATCATTAAGGGGGTGGTGAGAAGGATTACTTATCCTATCCTAGGTATTCCTTGAAGAGGTGGGGTTTCAGGTGTCTCCGGAAGGTGGTGATTGACTCCGCTGTCCTGGCGTCGTGAGGGAGTTTGTTCCACCATTGGGGGGCCAGAGCAGCGAACAGTTTTGACTGGGCTGAGCGGGAACTGTACTTCCTCAATGGTAGGGAGGCGAGCAGGCCAGAGGTGGATGAACGCAGTGCCCTTGCTTGGGTGTAGGGCCTGATCAGAGCCTGGAGGTACTGCGGTGCCGTTCCCCTCACAGCTCCGTAGGCAAGCACCATGGTCTTGTAGCGGATGCGAGCTTCAACTGGAAGCCAGTGGAGAGAGCGGAGGAGCGGGGTGACGTGAGAGAACTTGGGAAGGTTGAACACCAGACGGGCTGCGGCGTTCTGGATGAGTTGTAGGGGTTTAATGGCACAGGCAGGGAGCCCAGCCAACAGCGAGTTGCAGTAATCCAGACGGGAGATGACAAGTGCCTGGATTAGGACCTGCGCCGCTTCCTGTGTGAGGCAGGGTCGTACTCTGCGGATATTGTAGAGCATGAACCTACAGGAACGGGCCACCGCCATGATGTTGGTTGAGAATGACAGGGTGTTGTCCAGGATCACGCCAAGGTTCTTAGCGCTCTGGGAGGAGGACACAATGGAGTTGTCAACCGTGATGGCGAGATCATGGAACGGGCAGTCCTTCCCCGGGAGGAAGAGCAGCTCCGTCTTGCCGAGGTTCAGCTTGAGGTGGTGATCCGTCATCCACACTGATATGTCTGCCAGACATGCAGAGATGCGATTCGCCACCTGGTCATCAGAAGGGGGAAAGGAGAAGATTAATTGTGTGTCGTCTGCATAGCAATGATAGGAGAGACCATGTGAGGTCATGACAGAGCCAAGTGACTTGGTGTATAGCGATAATAGGAGAGGGCCTAGAACAGAGCCCTGGGGGACACCAGTGGTGAGAGCGCGTGGCGAGGAGACAGATTCTCGCCACGCCACCTGGTAGGAGCGACCTGTCAGGTAGGACGCAATCCAAGCGTGGGCCGCGCCGGAGATGCCCAACTCGGAGAGGGTGGAGAGGAGGATCTGATGGTTCACAGTATCGAAGGCAGCCGATAGGTCTAGAAGGATGAGAGCAGAGGAGAGAGAGTTAGCTTTAGCAGTGCGGAGCGCCTCCGTGATGCAGAGAAGAGCAGTCTCAGTTGAATGACTAGTCTTGAAACCTGACTGATTTGGATCAAGAAGGTCATTCTGAGAGAGATAGCGGGAGAGCTGGCCAAGGACGGCACGTTCAAGAGTTTTGGAGAGAAAAGAAAGAAGGGATACTGGTCTGTAGTTGTTGACATCGGAGGGATCGAGTGTAGGTTTTTTCAGAAGGGTGCAACTCTCGCTCTCTTGAAGACGGAAGGGACGTAGCCAGCGGTCAGGGATGAGTTGATGAGCGAGGTGAGGTAAGGGAGAAGGTCCCCGGAAATGGTCTGGAGGAGAGAGGAGGGGATAGGGTCGAGCGGGCAGGTTGTTGGGCGGCCGGCCATCACAAGAAGCGAGATTTCATCTGGAGAGAGAGGGGAGAAAGAGGTCAGAGCACAGGGTAGGGCAGTGTGAGCAGAACCAGCGGTGTCGTTTGACTTAGCAAACGAGGATCGGATGTCGTCGACCTTCTTTTCAAAATGGTTGACGAAGTCATCTGCAGAGAGGGGAGGAGGGGGGAGGGGGAGGAGGATTCAGGAGGGAGGAGAAGGTGGCAAAGAGCTTCCTAGGGTTAGAGGCAGATGCTTGGAATTTAGAGTGGTAGAAAGTGGCTTTAGCAGCAGAGACAGAGGAGGAAAATGTAGAGAGGAGGGAGTGAAAGGATGCCAGGTCCGCAGGGAGGCGAGTTTTCCTCCATTTCCGCTCGGCTGCCCGGAGCTCTGTTCTGTGAGCTCGCAATGAGTCGTCGAGCCACGGAGCGGGAGGGGAGGACCGAGCCGGCCTGGAGGATAGGGGACATAGAGAGTCAAAGGATGCAGAAAGGGAAGAGAGGAGGGTTGAGGAGGCAGAGTCAGGAGAAAGGTTGGAGAAGGTATGAGCAGAGGGAAGAGATGATAGGATGGAAGAGGAAAGAGTAGCGGGGGGAGAGAGAGCGAAGGTTGGGACGGCGCGATACCATCCGAGTAGGGGCAGTGTGGGAAGTGTTGGATGAGAGCGAGAGGGAAAAGGATACAAGGTAGTGGTCGGAGACTTGGAGGGGAGTTGCAGTGAGGTTAGTGGAAGAACAGCATCTAGTAAAGATGAGGTCGAGCGTATTGCCTGCCTTGTGAGTAGGGGGGAAAGGTGAGAGGGTGAGGTCAAAAGAGGAGAGGAGTGGAAAGAAGGAGGCAGAGAGGAATGAGTCAAAGGTAGACGTGGGGAGGTTAAAGTCGCCCAGGACTGTGAGAGGTGAGCCGTCCTCAGGAAAGGAGCTTATCAAGGCATCAAGCTCATTGATGAACTCTCCGAGGAACCTGGAGGGCGATAAATGATAAGAATGTTAAGCTTGAAAGGGCTGGTAACTGTGACAGCATGGAATTCAAAGGAGGCGATAGATAGATGGGTAAGGGGAGAGAGAGAGAATGACCACTTGGGAGAGAGGAGGATCCCGGTGCCACCACCCCGCTGACCAGAAGCTCTCGGGGTGTGCGAGAACACGTGGGCGGACGAAGAGAGAGCAGTAAGAGTAGCAGTGTTATCTGTGGTGATCCATGTTTCCGTCAGTGCCAGGAAGTCGAGGGACTGGAGGGAGGCATAGGCTGAGATGAACTCTGCCTTGTTGGCCGCAGATCGGCAGTTCCAGAGGCTACCGGAGACCAGGAACTCCACGTGGGTCGTGCGCGCTGGGACCACCAGATTAGAGTGGCCGCGGCCACGCGGTGTGGAGCGTTTGTATGGTCTGTGCAGAGAGGAGAGAACAGGGATAGATAGACACATAGTTAACAGGGTACAGAAGAGGCTACGCTAATGCAAAGGAGATTGGAATGACAAGTGGACTACACGTCTCGAATGTTCAGAAAGTTAAGCTTACGTAGCAAGAATCTTATTGACTAAAATGATTGAAATGATACAGTACTGCTGGAGTAGGCTAGCTGGTAGTGGCTGCGATGTTGACACTACACTAATCAAGTCGTTCCGTCGAGTGTAATAGTTTCTACAGTGCTGCTATTCGGGGGCTAGCTGGCTAGCTAGCAAGGTTGATTGCGTTCCGTTACTTTAAAAGAACGACAATAGCTGGCTGGCTAACCTAGAAAATCGCTCTAGGCTACACAATTGTCTTAGATACAAAGACGGCTATGTAGCTAGCTAGCTACGATCAAACAAAACAAACCGTTGTACTGTAATAGTTACTACAGTGCTGCTATTCGGGGGCTAGCTGGCTAGCTACGTTAGAAGAACGACAATAGCTGGCCAGCTAACCTAGAAAATCGCTCTAGGCTACACAATTGTCTTAGATACAAAGACGGCTATGTAGCTAGCTAGCTACGATCAAACAAAACAAACCGTTGTACTGTAATAGTTACTACAGTGCTGCTATTCGGGGGCTAGCTGGCTAGCTACGTTAGAAGAACGACAATAGCTGGCCAGCTAACCTAGAAAATCGCTCTAGACTACACAATTGTCTTAGATACAAAGACGGCTATGTAGCTGGCTAGCTACGATCAAACAAATCAAACCGTTGTACTGTAATGAAGTGAAATGAAAATGTGATACTACCTGTGGAGCGACGCGGAATGTTGACCGGGTAGTTGGAGTTCAATTCGGTAGAGGTTGGCTAGCTGTTGGCTAGCTAGCTAGCAGCATTTCCTACGTTAAGGACGACAGATAGCTGGCTAGCTAACCTCGGTAAATTAAGATAATCACTCTAAGTCTACACACTCTAAACTGCACAATTATCTTGGATACGAAGACAACTATGTAGCTAGCTGACACTACGCTAATCGAGTCGTTCAGTGTGTCGGAGGAAACACCTTTCAACTGGCGACCGTGTCAGCATGCATGCTCCCAGCGCAGGAGTAACTAGAGTGTGATGGAACAAGGTCATCGTGGCCGGCCGGCCAAACCCTCCCCTAACTCGGACGATGCTGGGCCAATTGTGCACCTCTCAAACCCAGATCTGTAGTCAGTGCAAAAATAGAAATAAAATGGAAGGGTCAATGCAGGGGTAGAAGGGGTAGAAGCTGTTGAGGAGCCTGTTGGTGTCAGACTTGTTGCGCCAGTAGCGCTTGCCATGAGGAAGCAGAAAGAACTGTCTGTCTGTCTTGGGTGGCTGGATTTTTAAAACATTTTTCGGCCATCCTTTCACACCGCCTGTGTAGAGGTCCTGGATGGCAGGGAGTTCGGCGCAAGTGATGTACTGTGTTGTCCGCACCACCCTCTATAGTGGTGCGTTGTGGACAGGGGTGTGCTCGCCCCCTCTGTGTGTGCTCGCCCCCTCCTCCACGATCAGCTCCCTTGTTTTACTGATGTTGAGGGAGAGGTTCGTGTCCTGGCACCACACTGCCAGGTCACTGATCACCTTCATGTTGGCTGTCTCATCGTCGCCGGTGATCAGGCCTTCCATCGTTGTGTCATCAGCAAACTTGATGATGGTGTTGGAGTCATGCATGGCCACAGTCGTGGGTGAAGAGAGTGTAAAGAAGGGGACCAAGGACACACCCCTGTGACTTCTTGTACATGTTCGTAGCCGTAGCCTCAGGGTTGGCTGCGATGCAGCAAACCTTCACTTTGGACCAATGTCGCCGATGCATTTCCTAATGAAGTCAGTGAAAGAGGTGGTTAGCTCATCGACGCTATCAGCGGAGTAGCGGAACATATTCCAGTGAGCGCTAGCAAAGCAGTCCTGTAGCATAGCTATAGAGACATGATTTGATTTGCTGAAGCCTTCTATGCATGCTTGTGGGTATAGTAACAATGGTCTAGGACTTTATCGCCCCTAGTGGCAAAGGAGACGTGTTGACGGAAGTTGGACATTACGTGTCTTGACGTGGAATTAAAATCACTGGCAACATGGAAAGCATCCTCCGGGTGCATGGTTTCCTGCTTGTTCATAGCCTTGTACAGTTCGTTAAGTGCCAGCTTGTTGTTTTTCTTGTCCTTAGGTGGAATATATACAGCAGTCACAATAACAGCTGAAAACTCTCTCGATAGGTATTTGGGTCTGCATTTGACTATCAGGTATTCCAAAATGGGTGAACAATAGGTTGAGACTTCCACTGTGCTACAGTGCAGATGCACCATTTGCTGTTGATAAAGAGGCCTACCCCTCCCCCTCTCGATTTTCCTGAATCCAATTTCCTGTCCGCAAGGTGAATGGAGAAGCCATCGAGTTGGATAGCCATGGGGGGTATCTTGTCCAAAAGCCATGTTTCGGAAAAACAGAGAATGGTGAAGTTATGAGATTCCCGTTGATGACATATCCACAATAGGAGGTCATCCATCCTTATTATCAAGCCAATAGAATGGAGGGAAGAGGTAGCAGGTTTTCCCTTTGCATTACTCTCGCAAAGACTTCCCATGTCCTGCCTCTTTTTCAGCAGCCTTTTCTCTTGGGAAGCCAGAAAATTGGGTCAGAATTACAGAGAGCCCAAGGTACAGTGCCTTGCGAAAGTATTTGGCCCCCTTGAATTTTTTGTGAAGAATCAACAACAAGTGGGACACAATCATGAAGTGGAATGACATTTATTGGATATTTCAAACTTTTTTAACAAATCAAAAACTGAAAAATTGAGCGTGCAAAATTATTCAGCCCACTTAAGTTAATACTTTGTAGCGCCACCTTTTGCTGCGATTACAGCTGTAAGTCGCTTGGGGTATGTCTCTATCAGTTTTGCACATCGAGAGACTGACATTTTTTCCCATTCCTCCTTGCAAAACAGCCCGAGCTCAGTGAGGTTGGATGGAGAGCATTTGTGAACAGCAGTTTTCAGTTCTTTCCACAGATTCTCGATTGGATTCAGGTCTGGACTTTGACTTGGCCATTCTAACACCTGGATATGTTTATTTTTGAACCATTCCATTGTAGATTTTGCTTTATGTTTTGGATCATTGTCTTGTTGGAAGACAAATCTCCGTCCCAGTCTCAGGTCTTTTGCAGACTCCATCATGTTTTCTTCCAGAATGGTCCTGTATTTGGCTCCATCCATCTTCCCATCAATTTTAACCATCTTCCCTGTCCCTGCTGAAGAAAAGCAGGCCCAAACCATGATGCTGCCACCACCATGTTTGACAGTGGGGATGGTGTGTTCATTGTGATGAGCTGTGTTGCTTTTATGCCAAACATAACGTTTTGCATTGTTGCCAAAAAGTTCAATTTTTGGTTTCATCTGACCAGAACACCTTCTTCCACATGTTTGGTGTGTCAGTGCACAGTGCTCCTTGGGATGTTTAAAGCTTGGGAAATCTTTTTGTATCCAAATCCGGCTTTAAACTTCTTCACAACAGTATCTCGGACATGCCTGGTGTGTTCCTTGTTCTTCTGCGCTTTTAACGGACCTCTGAGACTATCACAGTGCAGGTGCATTTATACGGAGACTTGATTACACACAGGTGGATTGTATTTATCATCATTAGTCATTTAATATAAAATAGCCAGGGGAAGATTTTTTAAATAAATTGTTATATTTGTAGCTACTTTTTAAGTAGATGCCTGCAGTCATCTTGCGCAATACATTATAATATAAACCAGATCGCGTTCTAAATTTCACTGGTCACATTATTTTACATTGAAGCTTAGCGTAGTTCCCCAGAACAGCTGAGCCAGTCACATCTTTGTTTGTAAGTAGCACAATGGGAGAAGGCGGGAGCAGGTGAGTCCAGCTGGGTAGCATTGCCATGCTGAAACAGGAAAGGGCCTTCCCCAAACTGTTGCCAGAAACTTGGAAGCACAGAATCGTATAGAATGTCATTGTATGCTGTAGTGTTAAGATTTCCCTTCACTGGAACTAAGTGGCCTGAACCATGAAAAACAGCCCCATATCATTATTTGTCCCCCACCTAACGTTACAGTTGGCACTAAGCATTGGGGCAGGTAGCGTTCTCCTGGTATCCGCCAAACCCAGATTCAGCCATTGGATGGTCAGATGGTGAAGCATGATTCATCCCTCCAGATAACTTTTTTTATTTTATTTGTATTTAACCTATATTTAACTAGGCAAGTCAGTTAACCTCTTTGAACTCTAGGGGCGCAATTTCATTTTTGGATGAAAAACGTTCCCGTTTTAAACAAGATATTTTGTCACAAAAAGATGCTCGACTATGCATATAATTGCTACTGTTCGAAAGAAAACACTCTGACGTGTCCAGAAATACAAAGATCTTCTCTGTGCGTGCCCTTTAACGTGAGCTTCAGGCAAAACCAAGATGAGATGGCATCCAGGAAATGACAAGGATTTTTGAGGCTCTGTTTGTCATGATCTCCTTATATGGCTGGGAACGCAAGAGGAATGAGTCTGCCCTTTCTGTCGTTTCCCCAAGGTGTCTGCAGCATTGTGACGTATTTGTAGGCAGATCATTGGAAGATTGACCATAAGAGGCCACATTTACCACGTGTCCGCCCGGTGTCCTGCGCCGAAATTGGTGCGCAAAAGTCACCTGCCAGTATTTTTCCAAACAATACACAGAGTAAAGCAAGCTTCCACGAACTGCATGTCAATGAAGAGATATGTGAAAAAACACCTTGAGGACTGATTCCAAACAACGTTTGCCATGTTTCGGTCGATATTATGTAGTTAATCCGGAAAAAGTTTTACGTTGTAGGTGACTGCATTTTCGGTTCGTTTCAGTAGCCAGGCGCAATGTAGAAAACGGAACGATTTCTCCTACACACAGACGCTTTCAGGAAACACTGCGCATTTGGTGTGTAACTGAGAGTCTCCTCATTGAAAACATCAGAAGCTCTTCAAAGGTAAATGATTTTATTTATTTGGTTATCTGGCTTTTGTGAAAATGTTGCGTGCTACATGCTACACAAAATGCTATGCTAGCTTTGCATACTCTTACACAAATTAGTCAATTTCTATGGTTCAAAAGCATATTTTGAAAATCTGAGATGACAGTGTTGTTAAGAAAAGGCTAAGCTTGAGAGCAAACGCATTATTTTAATTTTATTTGCGATTTTCAGAAATCGTTAATGTTGCGTTATGCTAATGAGCCTGAGGCTTTAGTCACGATCCCGGATCCGGGATGGGGAGTTTCAAGAAGTTAAGGACAAATTCTTATTTACAATGACAGCCTACCAAAAGGCAAAAGGCCTCCTGCGGGGACATGGCCTGGGATAAAAAAAAGAGGACAAAACACAATTCACAACAAGAGAGACAACGCTACATAAAGAGTGACCTAAGGCAGCAACACATGACAGAGCACGGTAGCAGCACAAAACATGGCACAAACATTATTGGGCACAGACAGCAGCACAAAGGGCAAGAAGATAGAGACAATACATCACGCCAAGCAGCCACAACTGTCAGTAAGAGTGTCCATGATTGAGTCTTTGAATGAAGAGATTGAGATAAAACTGTCCAGTTTGAATGATTTGTTTCAGCTTGTTCCAGTCCCTAGCTGCAGCGAACTGAAAAGAAGAGTGACACAGGGATGTGTGTGCTTTGGGGACCTTTAACAGAATGTGACTGGCAGAACAGGTGTTGTATGTGAGGATGAGGTCTGCAGAGTCCAGTAGCGTGCCGTGGTTCTGTGGCCTGGGCCTTCAGTGAAGTCCTACACAGTCCCACCCGAATTAATCCACTTCTTATTACCATCATTATGATGCCATGGCTCTAGACACTAAACATTTAGACAGAAACGCAATATAACCAGGCGTTGCGTCACCTTGATATTGACATTTTTATTCAGAGAATTGCAGGGGAAGAGTACAATACCTTTTCATTGTGCAGCTTCGTTGCCCTGCGCGCTTGTTCGTTGAGCTGTAGATCCACTCGGGTGTCCCCAAAAGTTTTCAAAAGCACCATTGTTTGTAAGTGCCCAGCCGTACTTTGGTGTCTCGTTGCCGCCTTGGTTAGACAACTCAGGTTTGCAAAGCCAGTGTGGCTCCAAACACCAAATTGATCACTTGCGAATAATAGGCATTCCCAGCAGTACAGTTTGCAGTGCTTCTCGGAGCCTGTCTTTGTAGCATCGGCTTTGTAGCGTCGGCGTCTACCTCTCCTGACATTGTCTAACTTTTCTTGAAAAGTTTGTCTTGAGAATGGCGTTATAATTATATCCTCGACCAAATCGATATCTTCTCCTTTCGCCATTGTGGGTTGAAAAAAACAGCTTAGTAGTACGCAAATTAATTTATTTATCAATTTCAGTTTCCTAGTTCTGAGACCTGCCCATATAGGACCTGCCTCTCAATATTGGTAATCCAATCAAAAGACGTGCAGGCACTACGTCACTCCATAGATCCTCATCAAGATCAACACCCAGATCTTTTTCCCATCCAAGTCGGGGTTATCTTGCCCAGGCAGTGTTAGTCCTGACATAATGTAACGCGGTTCTTCTAACTCCTCCTCTGACGAAGAGGTGGAACAAGGATCGGACCAAAATGCAGCGTGGTTCGTTAGATAATCTTTTAATGATGAAGTAAACACAAACAATACAAAACAACAAACGTCAAAAACTAAAACAGCCCTGACTGGTGCAACAAACACAGAGACAGGAACAATCACCCACAAACACACAGTGAAACCCAGGCTACCTAAATATGGTTCCCAATCAGAGACAATGACTAACACCTGCCTCTGATTGAGAACCATATCAGGCCAGACATAGAAATAGACAAACAAGACATCCAACATAGAATGCCCACTCAGATCACACCCTGACCAACCAAAACATACAAATAAACTATGGTCAGGGTGTGACACATAAGAGCATCGTATACACGGGAAATGGTCTTGAATAGTGGTTGGTCTGCGTGGCAGAGTTGTTCAATAGGTGACATCTTAGGTAGGTTCCATTGTCCCTTGAGAGTCACCCTAATAAAGTTTCGTAGTTGTAGGTAGCTAAAGAAGTCCCTGTTAGGCAAGTGGTATTTCTGTTTCAGCTGATCAAAAGACATAAGAACTCCCTCCTCGTAACAATGTTCCAGAAGAGTGATCCCCTTATCAGACCATGGTCTAAAGTTACTATTCTGGAAAAACATAGGGATTAATCTATTGCTCCATAAAGGGGTTTTAGGGGAAAGAAATCCCCCTCGTCCGAACAGCTCATGCAGTTTGCACCATGCCAGGACAGAATGTATGATTAAAGGGTTGTCTGTGATGGTTTTTATAGATTTTCTGTCCCATTTGTAAAACAATTCTGCCCCAGTGTCATCATTTACCTCAAGCTTTTCAATGTTCAACCATGAGGGTGAGGGACCATTGTCAAACCTCTGAGTCAGAAACCTAGACTGTGCAGCCCAGAAGTACATTCTAAAATTGGGGAGGTTTAAGCCCGTTTGATTGTTTTCAAGGGTCAGTTTATCCAGGCCAACCCTAGGGGTTTTGCCGTGCCAGATAAACCGCCTGGTCAGCTTGTCGAGAGAAGAAAAAAATGCTGCGGGAACAGGGATAGGGAGAGATTGAAACAGATATAGAAATCTGGGCAGGACATTCATTTTAATTACATCAATTCTACCCAGTAGAGTGAGAGGTAAGTCCACCCATTTACAAAGGACAACCTCCACCTTTTGCAGCACACTGGCCAGATTGAGTTTATAGAGGTTGTTCAGATTACCATCCACCATTATGCCCAAATATGTGAAGCCCATAGGCGACCATCTAAAAGGAAACTTGTGCTTGATGGTATGATGGTCAAAGACAGACAACGGTAAGATTTCGCTTTTATCAAAATTGACCTTATATCCAGAGAAATAACTATAACACTGTAGTAGGATCTGCAAGTGAGAGAGGGAGTGTTCTGAGTTTGTTAGAAATAAGATAAGGTCGTCCGCAAAGAGTGATGATTTATGGGTATGGGGGCCCACCTCAAAGCCATGTATGTCAGGGCACGTTCTAATAGCCTCAGCCAACAGTTCGATGGCGAGGGCAAAGCGGTGGGGGCTAATTGGGCAACCTTGTCTGTTCCCCCTATAAAGAGGGAAAGAGGAGGAAGTAATCCCATTGGTAGCAATCCTAGCTTTAGGAGATTTGTAGAGTGATTTTATCAAATTTACAAACACGGTACCTAATCCGAACTTTTCCAAGACGCGAAAGAGGTATGGCCATTCAACCCTATCAAAGGCCTTTTCAGCGTCGAGGGAGACCGTGACACTAGGTATTTTGTTTTTGTTAGCAAGGTGAATTATATCAAAGAACCTTCTGAGATTATTGGAGGACAATCTATTAATTATGAAGCCAGTCTGATCTGGGTTGACCAACAGGGGAAGACATGAGTCCAGTCTCTTAGATAGCATCTTGGTGACCAGTTAACAATCTGTGTTAAGGAGAGAGATTGGTCTATAGGAGGCACACTTTAGCGGGTTTTTCCCTTTCTTGTGGATTACAGTAATCACTGCTTGAGAGAAGGACTCTGGAAAGCAATTGTCTTCTCTGGCTTTTTTAAGTACCTCCATAAGGTAGGGGACCAACAGCTCCCTAAATTCTTTATAGAACTCTGGAGGGAAGCCATCCTCCCCAGGAGATTTATTAGAAGGTAAGGATTTAATGGCCAACAACAATTCAGAAACTGAGAAGTGTTCAGTCAGGCGCTCGCTGTCTTCCCCTGACAGGCATGGGAGGTTGAGAGAGGAGAGAAAAGAGTCGATCTCTGATAGATCATCGCTTGATTGGGAAGTGTAGAGGTCTTCATAGTATTTCTTAAAAGTATTATTAATTTCAGTAGGGTCGAAAGATATCTCATTAGTAAGAGTTTCTATGGCATTAATTGTCCTCTTACTTTCCTCTGCTTTCAGTTGCCATGCCAATACTTTGTGAGCTTTCTCTCCAAGCTCGTAATAATGCTGTTTTGATTTAGTGATGGCCCTCTCAGCTTGATATGTGTTCAGAATATTACATTTAATTTTTTTATTTACCAAAAGCCTGTATAGATCTTTAGTCGGGCCTCTTTGGTAGGTTTTCTCTAGCTCGGAGATTTCAGATTCAAGGGCACTCAGTTCCGCACCGTGTTTTCTCTTCAGCCCTTTAGTATAGGAAATAATCTGTCCCCTCAGATAGGCCTTCAATGTGTCCCAAAGAATGAAGCTGTCAGGAGCAGAGGGTTTGTTTGTCAAAGTAAAAATATTGATCTACTCTTTGATGAATGCACAAAATTCAGGTTGCTTTAGGAGTGTATAATTTAGTCTCCATCTATATGCTCCATTTACCTTGGTAGGAATGGAGATTGATAATACCAGAGGAGAATGGTCACTAAGCAATCTGGGGAGATACTCGACATCTAACACTCTATGAAACAGTTGTGTCGAAAGTCAAAAGTTATCTATGCGTGTGTGTGTCTTGTGTGGGTGTGAATAAAAAGAGTAGTCCCTATCCTGTGGGTGCAACTGTCTCCAGATGTCTAGTAAATTGAGATCTTTCATGAATGACATGGTGAGCTTGCCGGCTTTGGTAAGAAGTGAGGGTTTATCAGAAGACCTATCAAGAACTCTATCTAAGCAAAAATTAAAATCTCCAAGCAGTAACCATCCTGGTGGTGCTTGAGCGACCTGAAGGAAGACATTCTGAATAAACATATGGTCATCGAAGTTAGGAGCATAAATATTCAATAGAGTCCAAGACTCTGAAAACATATGCCCCTGCACCAAAACCAACCTGCCATCTCTGAGGGATCAGAGATGGTGTTGTTGACGCAGAAGGGAATGTGTCTACTTATCAAAATTGCAGTTCCTCTTGCTTTGGAGTTAAAAGAGGATGCAAAACCTTGTCCTACCCATTCCCTCTTCAATTTCTTGTGTTCACTGGCTGTAAGATGTGTTTCTTGTAAAAACACGTCAGCCTTTAATTTCTTAAGGTATGTATAGACTCTTTTCCTTTTTATCGGGCTGTTAAGACCTTTTACATTGAATGTGACATATTTTAGTGGATTAAGCATAGGTTGGGTTTCAAATAAGTAACTGAATAGAAATCTATCATATGCAGATAATTAGGACATGTTTCAACTTTGGTTTGAGCACAAAAGTGACCTATGTGTCTCTTTAGAAAGGAAACAATAAACATAGAAAAAAGGAAGAAAAAATAAATAAAAATCCCACCCACCCCGATTGTCAGACTAAAACAACAATCCCAACAATCAAACATGAATACACTTGTAGAGATACGTTGCTGCTCGCTTTCCATCTTGCTCTTACTAGCTAAACCTTGGCGTAAACTAAAACCTGCGAGCTCTCTTAAGTTGAAAACAAACGTTGTGAATAGATATTTATGGCTGAATATTTACTGCCCACGGTAAGGGCTGCTTGAGTCTCTTTTCGAAAGATTAACATAAATGAGGGGGAAAGCAGTGGGCCTATGCCCACTTATTGCTTCGCCCAGTAGATATGGACTAAACCAAAATATACTCTCCTGTAAATGTAATAGAACTCACCCCGGAAAGATACGGTTAGTTGAAAATGTACAAATCAATTATAGTGACCGGGAGATACCAGCAGTTCAGTCCGGATAAGAGAAAACAAACGAACTGCATTCCCAGAGAGACCGTCCTATCTCAGACGTTGCTCAGTTCTTTGAGAAAAGTGTGCACTTCTCTCGGTGTGTTGAAGAGATGGCTTCGGCCTTTGTACTGAACTTTCATCCGTGCAGGGTGGATGGGGTAGCCGGTGATGTTCTTCTCCTTCAGTGCTTTGGCGGCAGGTCTGAACTGCTTGCGGCGTCTGGCGAGATCCGCGCTCATATCTGGGAAAAGGCTGACCCTCTTTCCATCGATGGTGATGTCCCCTTTGGCTCTTGCGAGTTGCAGTATCTTCTCTCTGTCTTGGAAACGGAGGAACCTGATCAGGACGGCTCGTGGGGGCTCATCTGGCCGGAGTTTCGGCGCTGATGTTCTGTGGGCGCGTTCGATTTCCAGCGGCTTGGTGAAGTTGATTATGCCTAGGACCTCGCTGTCCTCTTTCAATCCCACCACACGGATATTACTACGTCTACTCTGGTTCTCCATCTGATCTACCTTGTTTTTGAGGTAGGCATTGTCCTTTTGCAGTTGTATCAAGACCTGGTCATGTCTAGCGATGGTATCTTCAACTGTGCTAATGCGCAACTCTGCCTCAGTCGTTCTCAAAAGGAGATCATTCATGGAGGATTTCAGGTTGTCAATGGAAGAATGGAGTTCAGCCGATTTCTTATCAATTTTCATATAAAGACCTCTGTTACCATCCTGAATTTCCCAGAGAAGAGTAGCCAGCATGTCAGCAGGCTTGTAATTTATTTTTATTTTTTTTAACCTTTATTTTACTCGGCAAGTCAGTTAAGAACAAATTCTTATTTTCTATGACGGCCTAGGAACAGTGGGTTAACTGCCTGTTCAGGGGCAGAACGACAGATTTGTACCTTGTCAGCTCAGGGATTTGAACTTGCAACCTTTCAGTTACTAGTCCAACGCTCTAACCACTAGGCTACCCTGCCGCCCCGTAAGTGGTGGCTGAGAGCAACAGTCTGGAACTGTCGTCTGAGTTATGAGGGCTAATGCTAATCTTGCTTGCTGTAGTGTTATCGGTATCTTGGGAATCAACAACGTTTTGGTCGTCCTTCTTGCCTCTCGGTCAGAGGTCCATGGCTCTTTGGGAAGGTAAGTACTTGAAAACATATCAGCCAATGTTAGAATATTGTTTCAACATTGTTATTTAGGTAAAAATAGAATAACTTTGAAGAGCTCGGTTTGTCAACGTCTGCTCAGCTCTGCGGCATCACATGCTCTGCATTCGATGCGTTTCTATGGGCTATAGTAGCGAAGGCCAAATTCAATATTTTATCCCCCCAAAAAGTTTTTTTTTTTTTTTTATATCTAAAGGTCCTAAAATGC
This sequence comes from Oncorhynchus masou masou, assembly GCF_036934945.1. Classification (NCBI taxonomy): domain Eukaryota; kingdom Metazoa; phylum Chordata; class Actinopteri; order Salmoniformes; family Salmonidae; genus Oncorhynchus; species Oncorhynchus masou. The sequence continues at coordinate 76,431,795 of NC_088235.1, read as the reverse complement.
AATATAATATAGCTAAATGATCCATGGTATGACCATCATAAAACAATTCCCCAATGGCTTAGACTTTTAGTGACTCCCTTTTCATCAGCCTCAGGTTTGAGACTAGGTGAGGGTTAATAATCAGTGCCCATTCACTTCACATCCCGGTGACATTCTGAGGGGGCTTTTGTTTGCCAATTCTGGACTCTTCTCTGGAAGGCTGAGTGGGCAGGAGGCAAGACACACTGGCACCCACTAGAACATCCCACTGAGTGCCAAATGGAGAGAAAAGAGGGAGAGGGTAGAGGGAGAGGGTAGAGGGATGATGAGAGTGCTGATAGGCTACACCTACAGGTACTTGACCCACTCACACACAAGGTTTTTTTCAAGTGAGATGCAGACACCATAGTGACTGTACACACTGACCCACTTTTGTTTCCTATTTCATAAAAAAAGAGGTAGCTTTTAATGTATAGTCCAGTTGAATGTGTAATTAATCTATAGGGGGTAGTATTTCCTTCCACTCTACCCTATGCCTACCTCCGGTATAGTGATAAAGATGTTCATTAGATAGCAGCTGATTTGATTCATATTTCCAATGAATTTACAAAATAAATCTAAAGGCAAGCTAATGAGGTCAGTCTTTTTTGGGATTTGGTCCATTGACTAGATCCTATGTGTATATACAGCGGGGCAAAAAAGTATTTAGTCAGCCACCAATTGTGTAAGTTCTTCCACTTAAAAAGATGAGAGAGGCCTGTAATTTTCATCATAGGTACACTTCAACTATGACAGACAAAATGGGGGAAAAAATCCAGAAAGTCACATTGTAGGATTTTTAATTAATTTATTTGTAAATGATGGTGGAAAATAAGTATTTGGTCAATAAAAAAAGTTTATCTCAATACTTTGTTATATACCCTTTGTTGGCAATGACAGAGGTCAAACGTTTTCTGTAAGTCTTCACAAGGTTTTCACACACTGTTGCTGGTATTTTGGCCCATTCCTCCATGCAGATCTCCTCTAGAGCAGTGATGTTTTGGGGCTGTTGCTGGGCAACACAGACTTTCAACTCCCTCCAAAGATTTTCTATGGGGTTGAGATCTGGAGACTGGCTTAGGCCACTCCAGGACCTTGAAATGCTTCTTACGAAGCCAGTCCTTCATTGCCCGGGCGGTGTGTTTGGGATCATTCTCATGCTGAAAGACCCAGCCATGTTTCATCTTCAATGCCCTTGCTGATGGAAGGAGGTTTTCACTCAAAATCTCACGATACATGACCCCATTCATTCTTTCCTTTACATGGATCAGTCGTCCTGGTCCCTTTGCAGAAAAACAGCCCCAAAGCATGATGTTTCCACCCCCATGCTTCACAGTAGGTATGGTGTTCTTTGGATGCAACTCAGCATTCTTTGTCCTCCAAACACGACGAGTTGAGTTTTTAACAAAAAGTTCTATTTTGGTTTCATCTGACCATATGACATTCTCCCAATCTTCTACTGGATCATCCAAATGCTCTCTAGCAAACTTCAGACGGGCCTGGACATGTACTGGCTTAAGCAGGGGGACACGTCTGGCACTGCAGGATTTGAGTCCCTGGCGGCGTAGTGTGTTACTGATGGTAGGCTTTGTTACTTTGGTCCCAGCTCTCTGCAGGTCATTCACTAGGTCCCCCCATGTGGTTCTGGGATTTTTGCTCACCGTTCTTGTGATCATTTTGACCCCATGGGGTGAGATCTTGCGTGGAGCCACAGATCGAGGGAGATTATCAGTGGTCTTGTATGTCTTCCATTTCCTAATAATTGCTCCCACAGTTGATTTCTTCAAACCAAGCTGCTTACCTATTGCAGATTCAGTCTTCCCAGCCTGGTGCAGGACTACAATTTTGTTTCTGGTGTCCTTTGACAGCTCTTTGGTCTTGGCCATAGAGGAGTTTGGAGTGTGACTGTTTGAGGTTGTGGACAGTTGTCTTTTATACTGATAACAAGTTCAAACAGGTGCCATTAATCGAGGTAACGAGTGGAGGACAGAGGAGCCTCTTAAAGAAGAAGTTACAGGTCTGTGAGAGCCAGAAATCCTGCTTGTTTGTAGGTGACCAAATACTTTTTTTCCACCATCATTTGCAAATAAATTCATTAAAAATCCTACAATGTGATTTTCTGGATTTTTTTTCTAATTTTGTCTGTCATAGTTGAAGTGTACCTATGATGAAAATTACAGGCCTCTCTCATCTTTTTAAGTGGGATAATTGGTGGCTGACTAAATACTTTTTTGCCCCACTGTATACCCTAAGAGACTATCGAGTAGATTAAGTGTGGTTGAACCCAGCAATCAGCCTGCAGGTAAGAGGAATCCACTGCTCTAACACATCAACCTGAGTACACTGTGTTGTGCAGCCATGAATAAGGATATGCCACTCCAGACTTGTCGTTGCACTCCCAACCATATAAAACAAAATGCAATAGGAGATTGTCCTCTGCTGCTGTTGTGTGATGACGGAGCCAAAGTCATGCATTTCCTTTTCAGTTGTCGAGTGAAACAGAATCACTTGTGTTTTCTTAAATAATTTTTTAGCTTGTCAAGTGAATTGTTGTCTATTTTGGGCTCTGTGGGTTATGACATTTACATGTTTTTTGTGTTACTGCTTTTGTACTGTACTTTTATTTCGAAAGGTCTTATTTTGGTGCTGTGGATGTTCATGTGATGTATTTTGTTGTATTATAGTAGTGTCAGTGACACTTGTTTGTATCATGTTGTGCAATGGACTCAAATGCTCCTGTATTGAATGTATGTGTTATGTTTTCTACAAGGGCATATTCAGCAAACAAGTGCAGTCAACACAGTGAAACACATGCATTATGTATTATATTTGTAAAACATCTCAAGACCTTGTGTGTCTTTGCAGTCTGTAGCATTTTCTATGGCTTTTTTGTAACAGCTGTCTCCTCGAAGATGTCACTTTAACATTGACTGAAAAGGAGTATGTCATTTGTATTCAGTATTATGCTCTATATTAAATGGGAAACCACTCACTGATGGTACTTCTCATACTTTTCTGTGACGTTTACCCTTGGCATCGTGAAAGGATCCCTAATCAGTCATTCACGTACCCTGGTTTTGATCATATTTGTTAAATAAATCACAAAACATTTTGGATATTTTTGTTTCAGACTAGCTTGTGGGACCTCTCATAATGGTTGATGGAAGTAACATGAATACAGTAGATCATCTGTTTCAAGTGAAATTCTGACAATGGCTGTGTGTCCCCCAATAGACAAGGCAAGAACAAAGTGTGTTTTCAAGAGCGATTTTGTAGTCAACATCCAATGTACAGTATCTTTCGCCAGGCAGCTAAAACTCCCAATTTGGCGGAATATGATTAGATTCAATTATATTTTTACAGAAAAGTAGGGTGATTTTGTTAAATATTTTTGGTAGTTTGTACTATGAATTTACTAAACATTAGAAACACCTTCCTAATATTGAGTTGCACACCCTTTTGCTCTCAAAATAGGCTCAACTCATCTGGGCGTGGACTCTACAAGGTGTCGAAAGCGTTCCACAAGGATGCTGGCCCATTTTGACTCCAATGCCTCCCACAGTTGTGTCAAGTTGACTGGATGTCCTTTGGGTGGTGGACCATTCTTGATACACACAGGAAACTGTTGAGCGTGAAAAAGCGTTGCAGTTCTTGACACAAAGTGGTATGGCACCTACTGCCATACCACTTTTAAAGGCAGTTACATGTTTTTGTCTTGCACATTCACCCTCTGAATGGCACACATACACAATCCATATCTCAATTGTCTCAAAGCTTAAAAATCCTTCTTTACTCTGTCTTCTTCCCTTCATCTAACACTGATTTTGAAGTGGATTTAAAAAGAGACATCAAAAAGGATCACAGCTTTCGCCTGGTCAGTCTGCCATGGAAAGAGCAGGTGTTCGTTATTTTTTTTCAGTTTTCTGATTTAGCCTCATCTTATCCTGCGCAGTAGGTGGTGGCATGTACATTCAAAGTTTGTTTGGGAAGGTACCCGCTCTGGGTAAAAAAAAAATAGTATAGCTAGCTAACAAGCGATCTCATCCAAATTTGCTCATCAGCTGTTTTGATGAACTAAACTAACTAGTTGTGAATTTAAGAATATGTAAATTATGAAATTAAATCCTGAATTGGTGAACTTGCTAGCCAGCTAATAAAAAATGTCCAATCTGTTTTTTGGGTCTAAAGAGGGCAACTGATGGGTTCACTTCATTCCAAACACTGCCTCTTTACTGACTGGTTTGGAGGTAAGACATTTTAATATCTAATTAAAAACGTGAGATATGCAGCTAGCTGTGTTGTGCCCAAACGAGGCTTGCTAGCTAACCAAGTCATTTGTGCATTTGATTAATATGTACTGTGATGGTCAGTGGTGATTTTAGCATGCAAATCTTGGTGGGTCAAAAAAAAAGAAGTGGGATGCATGCCAGCAAAGCCACTACACAACACTAAACAATACATTAATTGCACTATTCCACTGCTACACCTGGCTATCAGTGGAGCCTTGTCTGGCAGCGAAACAGACTCATATGGCTGACTTGGTTAAACGTGGTTTCTACTGAAAATTGAGACGTACAAACTATGGCATGAAGTTACAATGAAAGCTCTTACAATATTTGATGATTACATTTCTCAAAAACAGGTTATAGGCTACATGTGCACCACCAAGTCAGAACAGTAGGTGAAATTAAGAGGTCAAAATAGAGAGGCACATGGGCTACTCACAGCTTACTACACAACATACACTTAGTATTACTTTTTTAGCTATAGCTACAGTATAAATATCTCCCTGGCATATTACATCATTTATGCAGCATACAAGACATTTTTGGACTAAATAGCAGGCTAATGATTGATTTGCAATGCTTGCATTTAGCCACTGATTCCTTCTAAACCATTCATTGTTGAATTTGCAATTTCCAACTTTTTTAATGTTTATGTCCAATGGCCGATGAGCTCCAATGCGTTTTATCTATAATTTCTCTTCATTATTTCTCTTCATATGACAAGGCTTAAATAGGATTTGCCAGTAGATTGTCAACTTGATTCATGATGACGACTGCTGATGATGAAGATTTTGAAAGGATGAAGTTCACATGATCAACACAATCAATATTGAATTTTATCAATGCAATTTTAATGCACAGAGATTAGATGAGTTTCTGAGGCTCATTTTCCTGCCATTCATCCGCTGCCATCAACTCATGTTCCACGGCCTCATGTTGCAAGGATCTGTACACAATTCCTGGAAGCTGAAAATGTCCCATACTCACCAGACATGTCACTCATTGAGCATGTTTGGGATGCTCTGTATCAACGTTTATGACAGCGTGTTCCAGTTCCTGCCAATATCCAGCAACTTCGCACAGCGATTGAAGAGGAGTGGGACAACATTCCACAGGCCACAATCAACAGCCTGATCAACTCAAAGGAGTTGCGAAGGAGATGTGGCGAATGGTGGTCACACCAGATACTGACTGGTTTTCTGATCAACCCCCCTACCTTTAAGGTATCTGTGACCAATTGATGCATATCTGTATTCCCAGTCATGTGAAATCCATAGATTAGGGCCTAATTTATTTATTTTAATTGACTAATTTCTTTGTATGAACTGTAACTCAGTAAAATCTTTGAAATTTGTGCATGTTGCGTTTTATATTTTTGTTCAGTGTATATGAGTTTTGTCAACCAGCCAGTACATCGCACCACTCTTAGAAAATACATTGGCTCTTGTAGGGACGCTTTATGCTAGTTCTAAATCACTAGTGTCACTTTTCATACCTCTCTGTTGCCTCATGTCAGGCGCTACACAGATTATCTGAAGATGACAGAGTGTGTTTTTGTTTAAGAGAGAGAGACACTACCTATTTCTTTCACTTTCCTCCCACACATGCCATTCTTTCATCCCAAGGTGATAGTTGCTTGGTAGCATCACTATACGGCCATTCCACACAGCGCAACGAATGTGAACCTTGCCTCCCAACGTGTAGAGTAAGGTGAATTTCACAAGCCATTTCCTACATTAAGATAGAAGTATCCATGTAGTAATTAATGCTGACGTTTGGACAAAAAGTTGTATGTAATTTTCCTCCTACTTGTAATTGGTAGCCATAGTAATTTCAAGCTGAAACAGCACTCTGCAAGGACATTCATTAGAGATACTTCACCTGTGTGTCTTCATGGGACCTGTCATTGTCTCGCGACTCTTGCCACTTATTCTGCACTAGGTAGTAGTCATGACTTGAGTCACGCACTGTAAAACGTCAATTTAAATGCTGTCTCAAATAGCTGCCTGTCCCTTTTAATAGGAAGGCATCGGCACACATTTCAGCCAATAAACACCTGTTTGAAATAAACGCGGGGTCTAAATTAATTGTTTCTGAGTAGGCTACCGTAAAGATTGCGCAAAAGAAGATGGAGAGCAACGTCATTGCTTGGATGAGACATCGGTGTGGTTTGACATGGTTGGCTCAACCATGGTGGATATAAGAGGGGCAATGGGTGAGATTGCTGCGGAAGCGAGAAATTGGGGGGTGTATGATAGGCTGCCTAGTCTACGATACGATGTTATGTTTTTACTGGCCATAATAAACAGTTTGGTAGTCTTTTCAACATTTTATTGAGCAAAAGTTGTGTGCATTAAGGAAATAGACGCCAGGCTCAAATAGAAGCGCCAGTTGTGTTCAGTGATTGAAGCAAATAAATCCCCGGGCTATTAGAAGTTTTACGCTACATTATTCCTATATGACAAGCTTGCATTTTTCACAGAATTCAGCCAGGTAGACAATGGAATGACCTCTTATTCTTACCATTTAGGCTACACACAGAGAGATTGTCTATCATTAACGTTGTGCATGCATAGGTTTGTGGAATAAATTTGAAGTTAATTCATTTGAAGAGTAAAATTTTTATACCTTATCAACATTGTCTGCATATTCATGTTGCGAAATCAGTTCCATTGAGGGGAATTTACTCCTGCAATTGGATGCCACTGTTTGATAGTCCCCCTTCACTTGAAAGAGCTGTGGTAATGCACACCTCTCCAATTACACATTCTGTTTCCACTCGGCCTGCCAGCCCCGCTTCTGTTCTTCTAAAAGGCAGAGGAAGAAAGAGGGCAAGAGAAAGAGTGAAAAAGCAACAGAGAGTAAGTGCTTGACTTTCATCTTCGTCAGAATGTGGGTCAAACTAGAGGTGGACATGGCAGCTCTAGTAAATCAAATCAAATTGTGTTTGTCACATGCGCCGAATACAACCGGTGTAGACCTTACCGTGTAATGCTTACTTTGATTTTTTTATTTGTTATTTTTTTAATTTTACCCCTATTCTCCCCAATTTCGTGGTATCCAATTGTTAGTAGCTACTATCTTGCCTCATAGCTAGGCTTGGGAGAGACGAAGGTTGAAAGTCATGCGTCCTCCGATACACAACCCAACCAAGCCGCACTGCTTCTTAACACAGCGCGCATCCAACCCGGAAGCCAGCAGCACCAATGTGTCGGAGGAAACACCGTGCACCTGACAACCTTGGTTAGCGTGCACTGCGCTCGGCCCACCACAGGAGTCGCTGGTGCGCAGTGAGACAAGGATATCCCTACCGGCCAAGCCCTCCCTAACCCGGACGACGCTAGGCCAATTGTGCATCACCCCACGGACCTCCCGGTCTTGGCTGGTTGCGACGGAGCCTGGGCACCCTTAACCACTGCGCCACCCGGGAGGCCCCTGTGAAATGCTTACTTACAAGCCCTTAACTCTATTTCTTGAACTACGTTGTTGGTTTAGAAAATATTTACTAAAAGTAAAGTAAAAAAATCTAATCAAGAAGTAACACAAGAAATGTACATAACAATAACAGGGCTATATCCAGGGGCTACCGCTACCGGAGTCAATGTGCGGGGATACAGGTTAGTCAAGGCGGAAGGAAGTTACCCACACCGTGACTGATAGACCACTTCAATCACACAAATGACACCGTCTCCCATTGCCTTTCTCCACGTCAGACTCATTAGGCTGTTGAGGACCAGACATGGTCTCTCTCTCTCTCTCACACACACACACACACACACACACACACACACACACACACACACACACACACACACACACACACACACACACACACACACACACACACACACACACACACACACACACACACACACACACACACAGGCCCCGTTGTCCTGTCTCTGTTACACATCTGGCCTTTAATACAGTGGGATTGGTTTGGCTTGTAGTGACGGAGGTGAACAGGTGACAGATATGCCCTGCAACATACTGACCCATATCCCTAAGATTGTACTCCAATGATTGTAAATCTCTATTCTCTTCTCTACCTTACCATTTAAAGGACAAAGACGTCACCCCTGTGCTTCCCAGTAATGATTGCAAATTGTTTTGCTGACATTTTCCGGTATAAATGTGTAGCTTGAGGAAAATAAATAGGTATATGTCAGAGAATGATGAGCCTCAACAACAAAATAAGTTGGACAGCATGTTTTTCCATTAGTGGTTTCCTATTCCTGGTGTCCTTAAATTGGGAGACTAAACTCACCAATCAATAGCTCGAACAGTGATGACACGTGACACTGCTCTTTGAAAGCGAGTTCTGCTGGCTGCAGCAAGTTTCCATTTGCCAAGCGGCAGCAGTTATCTTAGTCTTAATTAGGCCATTTGACATCCTCGTCAGAGGCTTTATGTAAGAGGAGCTGCAGGGGGATGAGAGCAGCAGTAACAGATTCACAGAGGCATCACAGCACACTATAGTTCTCCCTCTGAACTCAGTGAAGCCTGAGTCAGTACCAGTAATATTGCCTCCTTCACTCATCTCCTTTCCTTCAGGACTAGAGCCTGGAGGTTTTACTGACTATCTGATCTGTCTGGGAAAAACTATTGGTCCCACAGAGGCTATAACTTGGGCCTGTTCTTTTTCCTGGTCATCTCATTCATGATTACTGATTTATGAAAGGACTGAGTAGTTTGATCAACTGCACCCAGGAGAGATTTCTGGGGAAACAGGAAAACCAGAGGACGGCACCCACTCCAAAGGTCCTCAAATTGATGGAAAAGTGGAAAAGTGAGTAAACACACACACAGGGGGATAGGAGGAGGGGCGTGCACCGCTGCCGAATCGCTGAATGACACTGATGAAGGCTTAGGCCGAAAAGTTTGTCTATCTACACACCCCTGAATGAAGTAAATACTCAAAAGTAACCTTGAATCTCCTTTTTGAGTGCGTACTAACTACACAATTTTGAACTGGATAGTTTCCGTCATATTACTAACACCTACCATGGTCATTTCAAAGGAAGCGTTCAAGGAGAATAATATACACTATTGAAAGACCATAGCCAGGGATCCCACTGGGCAGACGTCAGTTCAATGTCTAGTGTTGATATATATATTTGGTTGAGTCAACTAATGCGAAATCCAATCATTTTCCCCACATTGATTCAATGTCATCACATAGATAAAAAAAAGAAGACTATTACAATGATGTGGAAACAACATTGATTCAACAAGTTTTTTGCCCAGCGCGGTGTCTGTCTGGTTCCCCATATACTGTTGCCTTTTCTTATTAGTTACGACCAGCTGTCACTTATCCGCTATAAGTCTAAACATTAATGGCATCCATCTCTGGTCCCTCCCACCTCAATTCATCCTCAGTGGGTGTTTTGAAGGAAGTTGACTGATTCAGTTTCCACAAAGTTGAGCTCTATAGGAGCTGCCGGTCAATTCGGGTGTGACTGATGATGATTATGTTGGCGGTCTGAATAAGTCCTTTGCGGGTAGTGATTATAGTCCTTCTGTGGAGGGATGAGGGCAGAGTAATTGAGCTTCACACACTGACGACACAGATTGGTGCTTCTACAGCGTGTGGTGACTTTGAACTAGTTTTGGAAGAAATTGCCACCTTCTGAGATGCACTACCACCCTGAATTGCTAACTCACGTGTAGAGTATCATCAGGTGCTACGTAGTGCCTGTGATTGAAAAATGTGCTGTCAGGCGACTGGTGTCTTTGATCGTGTGTGTGTGCGCATCAGTGGAGGCTGCTTAGGGGAGAACTGCTCATAATAATGGCTGGAGTGGAGTAAATGGAATGGTATCAAAAACATATATGTTATTAGTTGGCAAGGTCTTTACTTCAATATTATTGTGTTTGATGTATTTCTAATACATTTTAAAACTTTTTCTGGTAGATGTTTCTGACGACCACTTTTCCATCTGTTTGACCAGAAATCAAAGCCTTTGCTTATTACACATTTTTATGATGGAAAATGGTTGAAGCAAATGTATATATGACTTCATTAAAAAAATATAGACTCTTATCTTTAATTTGATACCCAATTTAACATGCTCATCTAAACTTCACATGTTGGTGCTCATGGGTCCTTTTACATGGAAATGACCTTTGCTCCACTATGTACAGTACAGTATGCAATCATGGACTATTGAACATTTTAAATGATCTGATAAGAGGTTAGTTCTGCCTTTGGAAGTAGCAGCGACACAGAAATGAATTGCTCAGTCATCCATTATAAAATAAACATTTCACTGCTTTAATGTTTATTCATTTGCTATATCTATTATTCTCAGATGCCAAAATCCCAAATACAAGTAAATTGTGTATTTTCATTAACATCAAATGTAGTTACCGAAAGTTCAATCAGGAAGGCTGGTCTGAATGCTCTTTTATCTTCATCCAGTAAGCATAGCATAATTCACGTTTGTTTCCTATTCTACAGGCATAGTGGGAATGAATACAAACAGAATATCATCAGCATAGCGTCGCGATTCTTCTATTTCCTATTAGCCCAACCTGGTCTCAGATCATGTCCAAATTTGCAAAACGTACAATGTGTTCAGAATTTGCAAAACCTAGTCTGTTACGAATTTGCAAAACGTTTGATACATGTATGTAGCGAATTCTAGCTTGGTGGCTAACGTTACGGGGATAGGGTTAAAGGGTTAAGGTTAGGGTTAGCTAAAAGGTTTAGGGGAAAGGTTAGCTAGAATGCTTAGTAGTTGCAAAGTAGCTGTAAATGAGTAAGTAGCTGAAAAGTTGCTAAAATGCTAAAGTTGTCCGTGATGAGATTCAAACTCGCAACCTTTGGGATTCTAGACGTTCGCGCTATACATCCACCCCGACCAACCACCCTACTTTGTTTTTGCCTTAAATAAGCATCTGTCTATGTAACCATACCAAAGGTAACATATCAAGTTCCTCGGCGTACACATCACTTACAATCTGAAATGGTCCACCCACACAGACAGTGTGGTGAAGAAGGCGCAACAGCGCCTCTTCAACCTCAGGAGGCTGAAGAAATTCGGCCTGGCACATAAGACCCTCACAAGCCTTTCGCCACCCCCGCAATAACATCTGCTAAATATGTGTCTGTCTGGCCAATTAAAATTTGATTTGATTTCATACAAACTTGAGTGTCCTGGATTTACTTTACTATTTTACGTCTAGTCTATGAGACCAATTTGATTAGCCATGTGTGGAATGTCATCCACCTATTTACCTTGTAGCCTGTAAGCACGGCACAATAATGCACATTCTTCACACTTTCTGTTTAACCTATGGGCTCACTTTTGCAGTTATCTCTCAACCAATATGCGTAAATCTTGGGATAAATTTATGTCAACTTATATTTATTCTCTCGCTTGCTGTTTTTCAGCAAAGGTTTTCGACAACAATCCACCTACCAACCACCACCAGCTATAATAACCTTAAGGCTCGTCATTGGAACTCTTTTCCCTCAGTAGGGGGTTTTGATGCCAGCAGTCCCGCATAGGGCTACCTGCCATCACATAATTTGGCTCCGAGGTTCCCAAACGACCATTTCCCAAACTATTGAATAAAATGTCATATTGCATTCAGTCTTTGTTCTTCATTACGTTAAGCATGTACAAGATTGAACTGTTATTGACTTGCACCATTTTTCATAACCCATTCGGCTGCAAGTTCACCGCAAGGGCAAATATTGCAGACCTATATTTGATAATAACTTTGATCAGGTTAGGGTTAGGGTTGAAAGAGAGTCGGACCGAAATGCAGCGTGGTGGTTACTCATGTCTTTAATGAAGAAGATAGCGATACATGAAATAACTTATATAAATACAAAAACAACAAACGGAACGTGAAAACTAATTACAGCTGGTGAACACTACACAGAGACAGGAACAATCACCCACAAAATACAAAGTGAAACCCAGGCTACCTAAATACGGTTCCCAATCAGAGACAACGAGAATCACCTGACTCTGATTGAGAACCGCCTCAGGCAGCCAAGCCTATGCAACACCCCTACTCAGCCACAATCCCAATAACTACAAAACCCCAATACGAAATACAACATAAACCCATGTCACACCCTGGCCTGACCAACTAATTAACTAAAACACAAAATACTAAGACCAAGGCGTGCCAGAACCCCCCCCCTAAGGTGCGGACTCCCGGAGGCACCTCAAAACCATAGGGAGGGTCCGGGTGGGCGTCTGTCCATGGTGGCAGTTCCGGCTCGGGATGTGGACCCCACTCCATAAATGTCATAGTTCCTCCCCTTCTCGTCCTGGGATAATCCACCCTCGCCGCCGACCATGGCCTAATAGTCCTCACTCAGAACCCCACTGAACTGAGGAGCAGCTCGGGACTGAGGGGCAGCTCGGGACTGAGGGGAAGCTCGGGACTGAGGGGAAGCTCGGGACTGAGGGGCAGCTCGGGACTGAGGGGCAGCTCGGGACTGAGAGGAAGCCCAGTACTGAGAGGAAGCCCGGGACTGAGATGAAGCCCAGTACTGAGATGAAGCTCAGGCAGGTAGTAGGCTCCGGTAGATCCTGGCTGGCTGGAGGATCTGGAAGATTCTGGTTGACTAGCAGATCTGGAAGATTCTGGTTGACTGGCAGATCTGGAAGACTCTGGTTGACTAGCAGATCTGGAAGATTCTGGTTGACTGGCAGATCTGGAAGAATCTGGTTGACTAGCGGATCTGGAAGGGTCTGGTTAACTAGCAGATCTGGAAGAGTCTGGCTGACTGGCAGATCTGGAAGAGTCTGGCTGACTAGCAGATCTGGAAGATTCTGGTTGACTGGCAGATCTGGAAGAGTCTGGTTGACTGGCAGATCTGGAAGAGTCTGGTTGACTTGCAGATCTGGAAGAGTTTGGCTGACTGGCAGATCTGGAAGAGTCTGGCTGACTGGCAGATCTGGAAGAGTCTGGCTGACTGGCAGATCTGGAAGAGTCTGGTTGACTGGCAGATCTGGAAGAGTCTGGTTGACTGGCAGATCTGGAAGAGTCTGGTTGACTTGCAGATCTGGAAGAGTTTGGCTGACTGGCAGATCTGGAAGAGTCTGGCTGACTGGCAGATCTGGAAGAGTCTGGCTGACTGGCAGATCTGGAAGAGTCTGGCAGACTGACGGCTCTGGCTGCTTCATGCTGACTGACGGCTCTGGCTGCTCCATGCTGACTGGTGGCTCTGGCTCCTCCATGCTGATTGACAGCTCTGGCGGCTTCTTGCAGACTGACAGCTCTGGCTGCTCCATGCAGACTGGCAGCTCCTTGCAGACTGGCAGCTCCTTGCAGACTGGCAGCTCCATGCAGACTGGCAGCTCTATGCAGACTGGCAGCTTCTTGCAGACTGACAGCTCTGGCTGCTCCATGCAGACTAACAGCTCTGGCAGCTCCTTGCAGACTGGCAGCTCCTTGCAGACTGGCAGCTCCTTGCAGACTGACAGCTCCTTGCAGACTGGCAGCTCCATGCAGACTGGCAGCTCCATGCAGACTGGCAGCTCTGGCTGCTCCATGCAGACTGGCAGCTCTGGCTGCTCCATGCAGACTGACAGCTCTGGCTGCTCCATGCAGACTGGCAGCTCAGGCTGCTCCGAACAGGCAGGAGGCTCCGGCAGCGCTGTAGAGGAGGAAGGCTCTAGAAGCGCTGAACAGGCGGGAGACTCCGGTAGTGTAGGAGAGGAGAAAGGCTCTGATAGCGCTGAACAGACAGGAGACTCCAGCAGCGCTGTAGAGGAGGAAGGCTCTAGAAGCGCTGAACAGGCGGGAGACTCCGACAGCGCAGGAGAGAGGGAAAGCGCTGGCTGCGCTGAACAGGCGAGGCGCACTGAAGGCCTGGTGCGTGGTACTGGAACTGGTGGTACTGGATCGAGGACACACACAGGAAGTCTGGTGCGGGGAGCTGCTACCGGAGGACTGGTGTGTGGAGGTGGCTCTGGATAGACCGGACCTTGCAGGCGCACTGGAGCTCTTGAGCACCGAGCCTGCCCAACCTTACCTGGCTCGATGCCCACTCTATCCCGGCCAATACGAAGGGCTGGTATGAACCGCACCGGGCTATGCACCCGCACTGGAAACACCGTGCGCTCCATAGCATAACACGGTGCCTGCCCGGTCTCTCTAGCCCCCCGGTAAGCACAGGGAGTTTGCGCAGGTCTCCTACCTGGCATAGCCATACTCCCTGTAAGCCCCCCCCCCAATACATTTTGGGGGCTGACTCTCAGGCTTCCATCCGCGTCGCCGTGCTGCCTCCTCATACCAGCGCCTCTCCGCTTTTTTCGCCTCCAGTTCTTCCTTGGGACGGCGATATTCTCCAGGCTGAGCCCAGGGTCATTTTCCGTCTAATATCTCCTCCCAAGTCCAGAAGTCCTTTGATCGCTGCTCCTCACGATTAACAAGGAGAGTTGGCTCAGGTCTGTCTCCTGACTCAGCCACTCTCCCTCTGAGCCCCTCCCCAATAAATTTTTGGGGCTGACTCACGGGCTTTCCTCTGCGCCGCCGTGATTGCCTCTCCAACTCCATTCTCCTATAGCCCTCTTCGCACTGCTCCAGCGAATCCCAGGCGGGCTCCGGCACTCTCTCTGGGTCGACCGCCCACCTGTCTATTTTATCCCACATCGTATACTCCATGCTTCTGCTGTCCATAACGTCCTCCCTTCGCTGCTCCTGCTGTCGCTGCCTGTTACCACGCCGCTCGGTCTGTGTGTGGTGGGTGATTCTGTAACGGCGTTCTTCGTTTGTTGAAAGAGAGTCAGACCGAAATGCAGCGTGGTGGTTACTCATGTCTTTAATGAAGAAGATAGCGATACATGAAATAACTTAAATAAATACAAAAACAACAAACGGAACGTGAAAACTAATTACAGCCTATCTGGTGAACACTACACAGAGACAGGAACAATCACCCACGAAATACAAAGTGAAACCCAGGCTACCTAAATACGGTTCCCAATCAGAGACAATGAGAATCACCTGACTCTGATTGAGAACCGCCTCAGGCAGCCAAGCCTATGCAACACCCCTACTCAGCCGCAATCCCAATAACTACAAAACCCCAATACGAAATACAACATAAACCCATGTCATACCCTGGCCTGACCAACTAATTAACTAAAACACAAAATACTAAGACCAAGGCGTGACAAAGCCTATGTCAAGAAACAGGCTGTCATCCAAATGTTCCGAAAATCTTTGAATCATTCATTTCTTAACCATTGAATAATAGGATATGATACAAAAGAGCACTAGGAAACCTTTGAAGTTTGTCTATTTTGAGACCTCATCTCAGGATAAAACATTTTATGGATCAAAATGGGTCAGTCTCATGGTCTGGTTACTTGTACCGCCTTTGTAGTTGTGTCCTGTGAATAGACGGCTTAAACAGGCCTGGTTGAGCTCTTGAGACAGCCTTTTCCTGTATCACACTGTTCATTATGACCAATACGGATCCCCTGTGGCTGGTGACCAGGACTTCTCAATACACTCTCTATTTCCATCAGTCTTTCTCAACCCTGGCAGTCTTGCAGCACTCACATGATGGAAAATACAATGTGGCGTACACACAGGAGAAACAGGTCAAGATGCCCTAACTCGGTAATACTTGACTTGACACCCAGTGCCATAATATGTTACGACACGGTCGTAACCAAGTCATAGTATGTCATAACAGCTGACATAACTTGTCATAACCTGCCATAACACTGTCATGACTCATATATGGGGCGGCAGGTAGACTAGTAGTTAGAGCGTTGTGCCAGTAACTAAAAGGTTGCTAGATCGACAAGGTAAAAATCTGTGGTTTGCCCCTGAACAAGGCAGTTAACCCACTGTTCCTAGGCCGTCATTGTAAATAAGAATTTGTTCTTAACTGACTTGCCTAGTTAAATAAAGGTTAAATAAATAAATAATATATGTTCTGATATATTTTGCATTATTCTATGGCTGGTTATGACACCTACATAAGGGTGTCAAAAACCAAAATGTTTTCTTCAAATTATTTTTTTCAAAGATTTTCCTTTCAGTTCAAAGTTTGTTTCTTAAATCCGTTGTTGTTGTTGTAAAGATTTCTTTACAGTCCTGTTTTTTCCCCATTATATTTTAAATATCTTGACACTGTCAAGAAGCATTATGGCCATCCTGTGTGACTTTACTTGGACTAAGAAAATAGAATTTATAACACTGTCAAGAAGCATTATCACCTTTATAATCATATAAGCCAGATAGGCATATCATGTACTTTCCCTTAAATCAGTCATCAGTAAAAAAAGAGGGTGTCTTGACCTGCTCCCAGTCATCAGCAACAGAGCATTGGGGTAAGTGTATGTCTGGCATTAATGTGTGCACAACTACAATGATAATTTAATATGGTCAATAAAAAAAATGTATATACCATAAACATACTGTTGTTGACTATGGCTATGGTGTAATGGAATGTTTTTCCTTGTGTGGAAGGTTTTGTGCGTTTTGACACTCTTATGTTGGTGTCATAACCAGCCATAAAATAACTACTGTGGTAGGTTTTGCTGGTTTTTACACTCTTGTGTATGTGTTATAACCAGTCATAAAATAACACAATATATGTCACAGCAGGTCTATGACAGTGTTATGACCATGTTATGACAAGTTATGTCAGCTGTTATGACATTGTTATGACCATGTCATAATGTGTTATGATGCTGGGTGTCAAGTAAGGTTTTACCATAAATTCTAGAAACATAACATTTTCCTCTAACTTTTTACCTAGGCTTTGCTCCGTTCATATTTCTTTTGATCCTGACCAACTCCCAAGTCCCTGCCGTTGACAAGCATACCCATAACATGATGCTGCCACCTCAATATTTGAAAATACGGAGGGTTTCACTCTGTGTTGTGTTGGATTGGAATTGACCCAAATCTGTAGTTTTCTAATTTAGGCCAAAAAGTGCATTTATTTGTCGTGTTGCAGTATTATTCAACGGCCTGTTGCAAGCAGAATGGATATTGTGGAGTGGATTTTTTTAACACAGGCTTCCTTCATTTCAATTTGTCATATAGGCCAGTAATGTGAAGTGAATGCAATGTTGTTGATACTCTGTATTTTCAAGTATTGTGGTGGCAGCATGATGTTATGGGTATGCTTGTCATCCACAGGGACTGGCAGGTTTGTCAGGATCAAAAGATGAAAGGAGCAAAGCCCAGGTAAAAAGTTAGATAACCTCAGTCTTCTGAAAACCTAACCCTACGATAGAGTCTTAAATCTGCTTGAAATCAGAGAAGGTTTGAATATTGCTGTCCATCAATGATTCCCAAACAAATTTACTGAGCTTGAGCAATTTTTTTACAAAAATAATGGATATGACGTCTTAAGAGTTGTGCAAGGTTGATAGAATCTTGTTCAAAATGTTTCACAGCTGTAATGGCTGCCAAAGGTTCTTTCAAAAGTGTTAACTCTGGGGTGTGAAGACATACACAATCAATACATCATTCATTTTTTATTAATTTGGAAAAAAATGGATGACTTTGAAAATGTGGAGTAGGTTGTGTAGATCGGTAGGAAAACAAGTGTAATCCCTAGATGACATTTTAAGTCAGCAAAATGTGAAATAGAGTGAGTAGACTTTCATTAGTGACTGAATGTGCATGTCTCTCAAGGATTTGTCCCTAAGCTCTCATATTGATGACAGCAATTGAACAGTGTGTTCCTGTGTTTTCTGGGTTCTCAGGGATGGTATTGGTATTCTGTGGCGCAGTAGTAATCAGTGGCGTGCTGACCTGCTTTCCTGCACACTGGCTCTCTACCCACTGAGCCATACAGCAATGCTCAGGAGCCATTTCCCTCAAATTTGTATCAATTATGGTGTATGTGTGTAAAGTTTGTCGCTGGTGGAAGAAGAGGAGGACCAAAGCGCAGTGTGGTAAGTGTTCATCATATATTTATTAAACCGAGAACACTAAACAAAATAACAAAGGAGAAACGAAACAGTTCTGAAAGGTGACATACACAAAACAGAAAATAATCACCCACAACTCAAAGGTGAAACCAGGCTACCTAAGTATGGTTCTCAATCCGGGACAACGATTGACAGCTGCCTCTGATTGAGAACCATACCAGACCAAACACAGAAATCCCAAATCGTAGAAAAAAGAACATAGACAACCCACCCAACTCATGCCCTGACCATACTAAAACAAAGACATAACAAAATAACTAAGGTCAGAACGTGACAATGTGTGTATGTGTGAGTGTGAGAAAGAGGAGGGAAAGCCCCTCGGACAATGATCCTGCCGCAGGTGACGGCGTTCTCCCTTTACTTGCATCCGTCCTGACCTCATCATCCTCGCTTCAGCTGATTAGTGGCACTTCCTCCCCACCAGAGACCTGTCCTGATAGCAGATAATAACATCATAACGTCAGCCAGACCCCCAGGGGATGGGCAGACACAAGAGCTGCAGAACACACTGCCTGTCCGTGTTTCCGTCCGTCTGTCCATGTGCTCTTTCTGTCTTTCTGCCAGCCTGTCTGTCCGAGATATCCAACAAAGTGAACCAAAGCGTGGGATATCTGGTCCAGACCAGTAAGTGATATCCCTACAGGAGTCCCCCCAAGGTCTACATCCTGTTGTGACTCAGTTCGTACTTGTGGCAAACACACTATAATGTCAACACACTGTCCGTGGTGACGCAGAACTTCAGATCGACTGACCTGTATCTGGAGGACATTGGTATATTGGTATTGGTAATCGGTAAACAACTAGTCAACTGCTCTAACAACTAGTCAACTGCTATAACAGTTGTAACGTGTATGGGGATCATGTAGTAATGTGTAGACCACCAACCTTCCAGTGATGCATATAATCAGCATGTAAATACATAGTTTTTTAAATTTAAATTTTATTTTAAAGTGTTATGGGGAGCCTGGGGAGCCAGGCCATTAAGGATCTTGAATACAAGACATGCGTCGGTGTATTGCACAAGATTTTCCCAACTCAAGAGCTCATGCTTTCTAAGGATGTGACAATGATGATGGCTATTGGGCTTCCTATCAAGCACTTTGAGAGCCTGTTTGTAGACAGACTGAATAGGTTTTAATGTTGTACAGCAAGCTTGGGCCCAACTAGTCAAGCAGTATGTTAAGTGGGGGAGTATCATAGAGTTGAAGTACAGTTGTCTCAGTTATTTTCATGTATTCGTCATTTGTTTCATTAAAAAACATGAGTAACCAACACGCTACATTTCGGTCCGACTCTCTTTCGACAAACGAAGAACACCGTTACAGAATCACCCACCACACACGGACCGAGCAGCGTGTTAACAGGCAGGAACCACAGAAGAGGCAACAGAAGCAGCTTCAGTGGGAAAGGCTGCACCACTTGGAGAATTGGACATGGGAGAAAGAACTGGACGGAAAAGGACCCTGGACTCAGCCTGGTGAATATCGCCGCCCCAAGGAGGAACTAGAGGCGGCTAAAGCGGTGAGGCGCTGGTATGAGGAGGCAGCACGGCGACGTGGATGGAAGCCCGGGAATCAGCCCCAAAAATTTCTTGGGGGGGAGGCTTACAGGGAGTATGTCTACGCCAGGTAGGAGACCTGCGCAAACTCCCTGTGCTTACCGGGGGGCTAGAGAGACCGGGCAGGCACCGTGTTATGCAGTGGTGCGCACGGTGTCCCCAGTGCGGGTGCATAGCCCGGTGCGGTATATTTCAGCTCCGCGTATCGGCCGGGCTAGATTGAGCGTCGAGCCAAATGCCATGAAGCCGGCTCTACGCATCTGGTCCCCAGTGCGTCTCCTTGGGCCGGCTTACATGGCACCAGCCTTGCGCTCGGTGTCTCCGGTTCGCCTACATAGCCCAGTGCGGGCTATTCCACCTCGCCGCACTGGCAGGGCGACTGAGAGAATTCAACCGGGTAAGGTTGGGCAGGCTCGGTGCTCAAGAGCTCCAGTGCGCCTGCACGGTCCGGTCTATCCAGTACCACCTCCACACCCCAGCCCTCCGGTAGCAGCTCCCCGCACCAGGCTTCCTGTGCGTGTCCTCGGCCCAATACCACCAGTGCCAGCACCACGCATCAGGCCTACAGTGCGCCTCGCCTCTCCTGCGCTGTCGGAGCCTTTCTTCTCTCCTGTGCTGTCGGAGTCTCCCGCCTGTTCAGCGCTTCTAGAGCCTTCCTCCTCTACAGCGCTGCTGGAGTCTCCTGTCTGTTCAGCGCTATCAGAGCCTTTCTCCTCTCCTGCGCTACCGGAGTCTCCAGCCTGTTCAGCGCTTCTAGAGCCTTCCTCCACTACAGCGCTGCCGGAGCCTCCTGCCTGTTCAGAGCAGCCTGAGCTGCCAGTCAAATTGGAGCAGCCTGAGCTGCCAGTCTGAATGGAGCAGCCAGAGCTGCCAGTCTGCATGGAGCAGCCAGAGCTGTCAGTCTGCTTGGAGCAGCCAGAGCTGCCAGTCTGCATGGAGCAGCCAGAGCTGTCAGTCTGCTTGGAGCAGCCAGAGCTGCCAGTCTGCAAGGAGCTGCCAGTCTGCAAGGAGCTGCCAGTCTGCAAGGAGCTGTCAGTCTGCAAGGAGCTGCCAGTCTGCAAGGAGCTGCCAGTCGGAAAGGAGCTGCCAAAGCTGTTAGTCTGCATGGAACAGTCAGAGCTGTCAGTCTGCAAGAAGCCGCCAGAGCTGTCAATCAGCATGGAGCAGCCAGAGCCGTCAGTCAGCATGAAGCAGCCAGAGCCGTCAGTCTGCCAGGTTCCGCCAGTCAGCCAGACTCTTCCAGATCTGCCAGTCAACCAGACTCTTCCAGATCTGCCAGTCAGCCAGACTCTTCCAGATCTGCAAGTCAGCCAGACTCTTCCAGATCTGCCAGTCAGCCAGAATCTTCCAGATCTGCCAGTCAGCCAGACTCTTCCAGATCTGCCAGTCAGCCAGACTCTTCCAGATCTACCAGTCAGCCAGACTCTTCCAGATCTGCCAGTCAGCCAGACTCTTCCAGATCTGCTAGTCAACCAGACTCTTCCAGATCTGCTAGTCAACCAGACTCTTCCAGATCTGCTAGTCAACCAGACTCTTCCAGATCCACCAGTCAGCCAGGATCTGCCAGAACTGCCAGCCAGCCAGGATCTGCCGGATTCAACTGCCTGGCTGGGCTTCCTCTCAGTGCTGGGCTGCCCCTCAGTCCCGAGCTGCCCCTCAGTCCCGAGCTTCCCCTCAGTCCCGATCTTCCCCTCAGTCCCGAGCTGCTTCAGTCCCGAGCTGCTTCAGTCCCGAGCTGCCCCTCAGTCCCGAGCTGCCCCTCAGTCACGAGCTGCTCCTCAGTTCAGTGGGGTTCTGGGTGAGGACTATTAGGCCATGGTCGGCGGCGAGGGTGAATTATCCCAGGACGCGAAGGGGAGGAACTATGACATTTATGGAGTGGGGTCCACGTCCCGAGCCGGAACCGCCACCATGGACAGACGCCCACCCGGACCCTCCCTATGGTTTTGAGGTGCTCCCGGGAGTCCGCACCTTAGGGGGGGTTCTGTCACGCCTTGGTCTTAGTATTTTGTGTTTTAGTTAATTAGTTGGTCAGGCCAGGGTGTGACATGGGTTTATGTTATCGTGTTGTCGTATTGGGGTTTTTGTAGGCATTGGGATTGTGGTTGATTAGGGGTGTGTTTAGTTTAGGTTTGGCTGCCTGAAGCGGTTCTCAATCAGAGTCAGGTGATTCTTGTTGTCTCTGATGGGGAACCGTATTTAGGTAGCCTGGGTTTCACTGTGTATTTCGTGGGTGATTGTTCCTGTCTCTGTGTAGTTTCACCAGATAGGCTGTAATTAGGTTTCACGTTCCGTTTTGTTGTTTTGTATTTGTCTCAGTTATTTTCATGTATTCGTCATTTGTTTCATTAAAACACATGAGTAACCAACACGCTGCATTTCGGTCCGACTCTCTTTTGACAAACGAAGAACGCCGTTACAGGTGCAGTGATCTGTAAGCTGCTCTGACAGCTGGTGCTTAAAGCACCATATAGAATGGGATGAAAATTGTCAACAGAAAACCAGCATTTTAACAGATAACGTCAACAGAGACACCAACTTGCAGTAAATACCCAACCAAGAGTAATTTCACAAACATCCTCCTGAATTTTCAGTCTGACACATGAAGTCTTCCCACACACCAGGCGCTGTGCAGCGTTGGCCGTCTCCTTGAGATAGGGCAGCATTTTGCCAAACTATTCATAGAGATGGCGAGAGAAGATGGGAAAATGTGCCTGCTTGCTTTTGTGCTGCTCAACAAAACAGGCAGAAGGGTCTGAGAAAAACTGATTTCACCTCTGAGCCTGTGAGTGAATGGAAGGCTTTTTGTTACAGTCTTTAGGTGGAATAATAATGTGTAAAGGCAAGCTCAGGCGAACGTGGTTCTGTCTAGAAGAAAAGCACCATCATAGGATGGAAATGAATAATGAGGCTAAATGTACTTATTCTGGTAGCTTTGCTTTCAGAAAACAGAATAAAGACAGCAAATGGATTTCAAAACAAAAATGATCAATATACGGAAATGGCTAAATTAACATTGATATATGAAAACATAGAAATGTAACCTTTAATCTGACGGTCAATGTGATGTAGGGATTGATTTATGTTGCAGACTGAGGTACCTTTTGCACCCACACTCACCTCTTTCTCTCTCTCTCTCTCTCTCTCTCTCTCTCTCTCACTCTCTCACTCTCTTTCTCTCTCACTCTCTTTCTCTCTCTCTCTCACACACACACACACCCACACATTCTCTCTCTCTCTCTCTCTCACACACACACACACACTCTCTCTCTCTCTCTCTCTCACACACACACCCACACACACACACAGGCGCAGACTGGGGGTGGATGTGTGCAGATGGATGAAGGTGGTCCACTGTCAGACACGAAACTGGGCAGCACAGAAGCTCCTTCCTAGCCTGGCTGGCTGGGGACAGACCCAGGGAGCACACTGGAAGTGCAGCACACACACTGGCACCCAACCACACACACACTCAAGCAGGCACACACTGTAGGTAAACACACACACACACAATCATGTCTCTTTGATGTTCCTTCAGCAGCTTCCGCCACCAGTCTGGAAATACATTGTCCTGACAGGTCAAGCAATTGCAAAGCTTACTCACTCTAGGGTTGTGTGTGTGTGTGAGTGAGTGAGTAAGTGAGTGAGTGAGTGAGTGAGTGAGTGAGTGAGTGAGTGAGTGTGTGTGCATGCATTTGTGTTTGTGCACAGGAAATATGTGTTTATGTCTGTTTTGGTGTCAATGGGGAGAGAAGACATCACCAGTTGTGGATTTGACATGGCCTGAGATGTCCTGTAGACAGTTACATAAAGCCATTACTGCCAGTGGAGTTTTATTGATTATTTCCTGTATTATGTCAGATCAGTTTTCTGTCTCTCCTGCCTGCATCTTTTTCTCTCCATCATAGATTCTCTCTCAGCATCTATCTGGTTTTCTATTACATCCTTCTATTGACATGATGTGTGTATAATAGAATTGTGTGTGTTCACTTCAGAGACTCAGTCTATTTTGAAGACTTGTGCTGTTTTTTGTGTGTGTTTTTTTCTCCTGCAAGCTTTCTCGCTGTAATTGCCATGGTGACAAGGCCAGAACTGTGCAATGGATAGGACCAGCAAAATATTCTGCACATGCCCAAAAGCCTCCAAGTCGTTTGCATGCTACATGAAAGATGTTTGAACATTTGGTATTAGGCTTGGGCGATAGCCAGATTGTCATACCTTCCTACCGACCTTGTGCCATCCAGGTATTGTTTGTAATACCGGGACTGAACACAAGGGGTGCTATTTTCTTTGAATTGAGATTTTGCATTTTGGCATACACACAATACCCAACAATATAATTACAAAAAAGCTGACATTTCTTGATTTCTTGTGTGTGTGTGTAGGCCTATTGTATGTGTATATGTGTGTGTGTTTGTACATGTAGGCCTATGTGTGTAGAGATAATCTAAGGATACTCACATGCAGCAAACTAGCTGAGTGAGTCAACAAACAATAGAATAGCGAAATAACGTCTCTACTGCTGTAATGGTTTAGCCTTGTCTCTGATGTCAATCTGCCGGAGTTGGAGAGCCATAGCATTCCTCTTAAGTCTCACATAGAGCAGGATCTAGTTATCTGTGTTCTTTGGATTGGGAACAAGAAGACTAGGAGGCTGTTTTCAAGCTAGGTTGTTATAAAACATGTAGGTGTGTGTATGATTGAAACTTGGCAGAAGAGATGAAAGCATTTTGAGGATTTCATCTGTTCCATCGTGATCCACTGTTACTGTGGTGGGTACACAGTGTAAAGTGTAGTGGAATGAAATGTAATTTTTGAAGATCCAAGCATCCAGACAATACTGAAGCCAAAAAGAACATTTCAATCTCAAAGGGAAATGGAACAGAATTGTATCAAATTATTTTATCTTGCTTCTCCACAGGTGGATAATGGGCTGATGGAGTTGGATAACAAAGTGCGTGCATGTGCGTGTGGATGCTATGTTACCATGGAGACTGCACCTGACTCTCTGTCATAGTCGCACATTCTCTCCAGATATTCTCACCAGATATAGCAGTCACTTCATGTTTACAGACACCAGTAATCCCATTCCGTGCAACAATTGCCCCTAATGTGCTCATCATGACTGTTTTAGCCTGGCTATTATGGTAGTTAACGGGCAACATAAAGGCATCTTGCTTTCATGGTGATAGACATGCTGGTCATGGCTCACATCAACACCCTCATCCCAGACACCGAGGCCCACTCCAAATCGCATACCCCCCCCACAACAGATCCTGATGAAGCAATCTCTATTCCACTTCACACTGCCCTCACCCTGGACAAAAGGAAGATGTATGTAAGAATGATGTTAATTGCCTACAGCTCAGCATTCAACACCATAGTCTCCTCCAAGCTCATCACCAAGCTAGGGGCCCTGGTACTGAACACCTCCCTCTGCAACAGTATCCTGGACTTCCTGATGAGCCGCCCCCAGGCGGTGAGGGTAGGTAACAATAAATCTGTCACCCTGACCATTAACACGGGGCCCCTCAGGATTGTGTTCTTAGTCCCCTCCTGTACTCCCTGTACATCCATGACTGCGTGGCCGCGAACGACTCCAACACTATCATCAAGTTTGTTGACCACACGATGGTGGTAGGACTGATTACTTCAACGAGTTGGCAACTCTGAACTAGACCTCAATCCCAGTCCTTAATCCCTGGGACTCGAAAGGGGAAGCTGTTTTAACTGTCGTCAAGGCCTGTCGGCAGCCTCAGGTAACACGAAGGTGGGAGGGGTATGTCTGGTGCACAATCTTTAATGTTAAAGAAGTCTCTGGTTTTTGCTCGCCTGAGTTAGAATACCTCATGATAATCTGCAAACTATACTATTTACCGAGAGAGTTTTCGTCTGTATTTTTCGTAGCTGTCTTTTTACCAGCACAAACTGATGCTGGCACTAAGACCTCACTCAATGAGCTGTATAGGGCCATAGACAAACCAGAAAAATACACATCCAGAGGTGGTGGTGCTTCTCGTGGCCGGTGATTTTAATGCAGGGAAACTGAAATCCGTTTTACCATATTTTTACCAGCATGTCACCTGTTTTATTTTAATTTTATTTCACCTTTATTTAACCAGGTAGGCTAGTTGAGAACAAGTTCTCATTTACAACTGAGACCTGGCCAAGATAAAGCAAAGCAGTGTGACAAAGACAACAACACAGAGTTACACATGGAGTAAACAATAAACAAGCCAATAACACAATAAACAAGTCAATGACACAGAAGAAAAAAGAAAGTCTATATACAGTGTGTGCAAAAGGCATGAGGAGGTAGGCAATAAATAGGCCATAGGAGCGAATAATTACAATTTACAAGATTAACACTGGAGTGATAAATGAGAAGATGATGATTTGCAAGTAGAGATACTGGTGTGCAAAAGAGCATAAAAGTAAATAAAATAAAAACAGTATGGGGATGAGGTAGGTAGATTGGGTGGGCTATTTACAGATGGACTATGTACAGCTGCAGCGATCGGTTAGCTGCTCAGATAGTTGATGTTTAAAGTTGGTGAGGGAAATAAAAGTCTCCAACTTCAGCGATTTTTGCAATTTGTTCCAGTCACTGGCAGCAGAGAACTGGCAGGAAAGGCGGCCAAATGAGGTGTTGGCTTTGGGGATGATCAGTGAGATATACCTGCTGGAACGTGTGCTATGGATGGGTGTTGTTATCCTGACCAGGGAACTGAGATAAGGTGGAGCTTTACCTAGCATAGGCTTATAGATGACCTGGAGCCAGTGGGTCTGGCAACGAATATGTTGCGAGGGCCAGCCGACTAGAGCATACAGGTCGCAGTGGTGGCTGGTATAAGGTGATTTGACAACAAAACGGATGGCACTGTGATAGACTGCACCCAATTTGCTGAGTAGAGTATTGGAAGCTATTTTGTAGATGACATCGCCGAAGTCGAGGATCGGTAGGATAGTCAGTTTTACTATGGTAAGTTTGGTGGCGTGAGTGAAGGAAGCTTTATTGCGAAATAGAAAGCCGATTCTAGATTTGATTTTGGATTGGAGATTGTCAGGATTTGGCCAGGGTTGTTCCGGGTTTTGGTCACTAGATGCCCCCATTGTGCTTTTTGACCTTATGTTTTTTCCCTTGTTCCCCATTATTATTTGCACCTGTGCCTTCTCCTTTTACTTTATTAAATACACCGTCTTAAGTACTGCTGTGTCTGCCTCATCTTCTGGGTTCTGCTGACTATTTGTGGCTCAGTTGGTTAAGTGACTGTTTCTCACTCCGGAGACCCAGGTTCGTAACCGGGTCCTGACAGAAACACAGAGCCATAAATGAACCCAGAGGCAGCCAGTTCCCAGGACCTTTTGCCATGCTGTCCCACCACCAGGAGACTGTCCAACGCCACGAAGCCGCCCTGGTTCAGCAAGAGGCCTTAATGGCTAGACATTCTCATCTGCTGTCGGAGATGCTGACTTCCATTAAGCAAATATCTGATCGTCTTACCCCGGCAACAGTTCCCGTCCCAGTACCTCAGATTCACGTACCCATGGCAGTTAACCCCCTGGCTGAACCTCGTCTTCCACCTCCCCAACGGTTCTCAGGTGATCCAAGTGCTTGTAAAGGGTTTCTCACCCAATGTTCTCTCTCCTTTGAGCTACAACCCTCGTCGTTTCCCACCGACCGGTCTAAGATCGCTTATATCATCACCCTGCTGTCGGAAAAAGCCCTGGCCTGGGCTACTGCTGTGTGGGATGCCCATAGTTCCTGATGTGCCAGCTACTCTGCCTTTGCTGAGGAATTCAAACGAGTGTTTCAAGGCCCAAGCAGTGATTCTGACTCAGCCAAACAGCTCCTGACTCTCCACCAAGGTTGGCGCAGCGTGACGGACTATGCCATCCAGTTCCGCACGGTGGCAGCAGCAAGTGGCTGGAACAACGAGGCGCTCACGGTGTGCTTTCTGAAAGGCCTTTCCGACACTATCCAAGATGAACTGGCCACTCGGGAACCACCGGACAATCTCGAGTCCCTGATCAAGTTGGCCTCACGCATTGACCAGCGTCTGAGAGAGAGAGAACTCAACCGTAGACCTCTAGCCCCTATCAGTCCCAGCTCCGAGTCCGCACCTTTATCCTCGCTGGCTCCATCGAGATTGGACGCATCTCCCAGGCTGAGAGAGACCGCCGGATGAGGGAGCGACGCTGTCTATATTGCGGCAAACCGGGCCATTTCCGTTCCACGTGTCCCGGGCTCCAGGGAAACGCTCTGTCCCGTACAGACCGGGGGAACTGTAACGGGAAACATAACCTCCTCCCATCCGTCCAACTCCCGTCTGCTCATTCCAGTCACCCTCTCCTGGGACAACCACAAGCTTCACCTTCAAGCCTTGGTAGACTCTGGAGCCGCAGGTAACTTCATGGATGGTGTCTGGGCGAAGGAGAATGGCGTTCCCTCTGAACCTCTAAGTGAACCCATGAGGGTCATTACATTGGATGGAAGCCCTTTGGGATCTGGACTTGTCACTCATGTCACTACCTCCTTGCGACTTTCAGTTTCACAACACCAGGAATTGATGAACTTCCATTTGATCTCCTGTTCCGAGTTCCCTCTCGTCCTTGGATACCCCTGGCTTCACAGCCATAACCCTCACATCGACTGGTCTGTGGGCACTATCAAGCAGTGGGGTCCTACGTGCCAAGCTACTTGTATTTTCCAGAATTCCCGAGTTCTACTCCCGAGTCTTTAGAATCCATCGACCTGACCCGAGTTCCCGAGTGTTACCATGACCTCAAACTGGTGTTTAGCAAACAGAGGGCCACCATGCTACCACCCCATAGACCTTACGATTGCCCCATCGACCTGTTTCCGGGCACTTGCCCCCAGGGGTCGGATCTTTTCCCTATCTCCACCCGAACGAGCTGCTATGGATACCTACATCAAGGACGCTCTGGAAGCAGGCCTCATGCGTCCATCCACCTCCCCGGCGGGAGCAGGGTTTTTCTTTGTGGCCAAGAAAGACGGTGGATTACGTCCTTGCATCGACTACCGGGACTCAATGCCATAACCGTCCGTAACCGTTACCCGCTACCCCTTATGGCCACAGCCTTCGAGCTGCTCCAGGAAGCAGTTGTTTTCACTAAGCTTGACCTGCGGAACGCATACCATCTTGTGCGGATCAGACCTGGTGACGAGTGGAAGGCCGCTTTCAACACGCCTACTGGTCACTATGAATACTTGGTGATGCCCTTCGGCCTGACCAACGCCCCAGCGGTGTTCCAAGCGCTCATAAACGATGTGCTTAGGGATATGCTTAACATATTTGTGTTCGTTTACTTGGATGACATCCTCATCTTTTCGAGCTCCCTTCAAGAACACACTAAGCATGTCAGACAAGTACTCAAACGCCTCCTAGATAGCCATCTGTACGTTAAGCCGGAAAAATGTGAATTCCATTCATCCCGAGTACAATTCCTGGGATTTGTAGTGGAACCCGGTCGAGTCCAAATGGACCCCAGGAAGGTAGGGGCGGTAGCGGATTGGCCCACCCCCAAATCCGTTAAGGAAGTTCAGCGTTTCCTGGGCTTCACAAACTTTTACCGCAAGTTCATCAAGAACTTCAGCTTGGTGGCAGCCCCTCTCTCAGCTTTAACCAAGGGTGGCAATGCAAGGTTTTTGTGGGGAAGAGAAGCTGAGACGGCCTTCCAAGGACTCAAGCAGCGCGTCCTCTCTGCTCCCATCCTGATACTACCGACTACGGATGAACCATTTGTGGTGGAGGTAGACGCATCAGAGGTTGGTGTTGGAGCTGTCCTGTCTCAGAGGGGTGAAGACAAGAAGCTTCATCCGTGCGCTTTCTTCTCACACCGGCTTACCCCGACTGAGAGCAACTACGATGTGGGGGATCGTGAACTCCTAGCGGTTAAGATAGCATTGTAGGAATGGAGACACTGGCTCGAGGGGGCTTCTCAGCCGTTTCAAGTGCTTACGGACCACAAAAATCTGGAGTATATCCAGCAGGCGAAGCGGTTGAACTCTAGACAAGCTAGATGGTCTCTTTTCTTCAATCGATTCCAGTTTATCCTCACCTATCGGCCCGGGTCGAAGAATCTCAAACCGGATACCCTGTCCCGAGTCTACGCTCCTGCCATTCGAGATGACACGGACATGCCTGTCCTTCCTGCTGCTAAGATTGTGGCTCCGATCTCGTGGCAAGTTGAGGATACCGTGAGACGTGCTCAAGCTAGCGAACCGGACCCGAAAGGAGGTCCTGCCAATCGGTTGTTTGTCCCCAAGGCAGTGAGGACTCAGGTCCTTCTGTGGGGGCACTCCTCTCGCCCTCACCTGTCATCCGGGCGTAGGTCGCACCTTGGAGTTCATCCAGCGTAAGTTCTGGTGACCTACCATAAGAGAAGACGTTGCCACTTTCGTCAATGCCTGCCCCGTGTGCTGCCAGGGCAAATCTTCTCACCTCCGCCCTCAAGGACTCCTTCACCCTTTACCTGTTCACCATAGACCCTGGTCCCATATCTCATTGGACTTTATTACTGGACTTCCTCCATCTCATGGCAATACTACTATCCTAGTCATAATCGACAGGTTTTCAAAGGCGGCCAGGTTCGTCCCTCTGACTAAGTTACCTTCTGCCAAGGAAACGGCTGAGTTGGTAATTAATCATGTGTTCCGAGTCTTCGGCATTCCTCAAGATATGGTTTCTGACAGAGGTCCCCAGTTCGCCTCAAGGTTTTGGAAGGCCTTCTGCCAACTCATGGGGGCTTCTGCCAGTCTATCTTCAGGGTACCATCCGGAGTCCAACGGCCAAACAGAGAGGATGAATCAAGAGCTGGAAACCACCCTCCGATGTATGACTCGTGACAACCCGTCCACATGGTCATCCTTTATTGTTTGGGCCGAATACGCGCACAACACCTTGCGCTCCTCCTCCACTGGTATGTCCCCGCACGAGTGTCAGTTTGGCTATGCTCCTCCATTGTTCCCGGACCAGGAGGCAGAAGTCAGAGTGCCTTCAGCCTTGAAGTTCGTCAGACGCTGTCGGCTTATGTGGAGGAAGACCCGTCTTAATCTTATGCGTTCCTCACAGAGGTACCAACAACAAGCCAACAGACGTTGCCGTCCCGGGCCTACCCTGCGCCCCGGCCAGAGAGTCTGGCTCTCCACAAGAAACTTACCTCTACGGGTGGAGTCTCGCAAGCTGTCCCAAAAATACATCGGTCCCTTCAAGGTTGCCAGGAGAGTTAACCCAGTTTCTTATCGCCTACACTTACCCAGATCCCTTAAGATTAATCCCACATTTCACATTTCATTGTTAAAACCTGCTGTTTTTTCTCCCCTTGTCCCGGCAGACAGACCTCCCCCTCCGCCTCGTGTCATTGGAGGCCAGCCGGCTTATACCGTCCATCGGATACTGGATTCCCGCCGGGTGCAGCGGTCCTGGCAGTATCTGGTGGACTGGGAAGGCTACGGTCCCGAGGAGCGCTCCTGGGTTCCTGCCAAAGACATCCTGGACCCTGACCTCATTCATCAGTTCAGGGCCCTCCACCCTGAGAGAGCTGGTAGGAACGTCAGGAGCCGTTCCTAGGGGGATTCTGTCAGGATTTGGCCAGGGTTGTTCCGGGTTTTGGTCACTAGATGCCCCCATTGTGCTTTTTGACCTTGTGTTTTTTCCCTTGTTCCCCATTATTATTTGCACCTGCGCCTCGTTTCCCCTGATTGTATTTAAACCCTTAGTTTCCCTCAGTTCTGTGCTCTGTGTTTGTATGTTAGCACCCAGCCCTAGTGTTCTGTGTATTCTTGTCGATTCCGGTGGATGCTCTTGTGGAATTCTGTTTTTGTTTTTGAGTATCTCTTAAGGCTTTTTTGTGCTATTCCTACCACCTTTTGGATTTACCATTTTTGTATTGAAGGACTTCTCCTTTTTACTTTATTAAATACACCGTCTTAAGTACTGCTGTGTCTGCCTCATCTTCTGGGTTAAGTGACTGTTTCTCACTCCGGAGACCCAGGTTCGTAACCGGGTCCTGACAGGAGATGTTTAATATGAGTCTGGAATGAGAGTTTACAGTCTAACCAGACACCTAGGTATTTATAGTTGTCCACATATTCTAGGTCGGAACCTAGAATATGCGGGCAGTGAACGGTTGAAGAGCATGCATTTGGTTTTACTAGCGTTTAACAGCAGTTGGAGTGCAAGGAAGGAGTGTTGTATGGCATTGAAGATTGTTATGAGGTTAGTTAGCACAGTGTCCAAGGAAGGGCCAGAAGTATACAGAATGGTGTCGTCTGCGTAGAGGTGGATCAGGGAATCGCCCGCAGCAAGAGCGACATCATTGATATAAACAGAGAAAAGAGTCGGCCCGAGAATTGAACACTGCGTTACCCCCATAGAGACTGCCAGAGGTCCGGACAACATGCACTCCGATTTGACACACTGAACTCTGCCTGCAAAGTAGTTGGTGAACCAGGCGAGGCAGTCATTAGACAAACCAAGGCTATTGAGTCTGCCGATAAGAATACAGTGATTGACAGAGTAGAAAGCCTTGGCCAGGTCGATTGACCATGCGTACCTTTTCCAACCAGAATCTATGGATTACAAGCAACATCCGCATTGAGCTAAAGGCTACAGCTTCCACTTTTAAGGAGCGGGACACAAATCTGGACACTTATAAGAAATCCCGCTATGATCTCCGACGAGCCATCAAACAGGCAAAGGGTCAATACAGGACTAAGATCACATCCTACTACACCAGTTCTGACACTCGTCGGATGCGGCAGGGCTTGCAAACTATTACAAAGTGCCTGGAACTTCTCAGTGATGCGAGCCTACCATACGAGACAGATAATTGTAGTACAGAGATGAGGAAGTCATTCAAAAATCATGTTAAACGCACTTATCATGTGAACTGTGTAGCGAATATATATATTTTTTTCACCCCAGTTGGTAGTTACAGTCTTGTCTCATTGCTGCAACTCCTGTACAGACTCAGGAGAGGCAAAGGTTGAGAGCCGTGCGTCCTTTCTAACACAACCCAACCAAGCCACACTGCCCGCTTAACCCAGAAGCCAGCCACACCAATGTGTCGGAGGTAACACTGTACACCTGGCGACCGTATCAGCATGTACTGCACCCAGGCCGCCATAACAAAGTGTTTGAATACTTATTGGCTCAAGACATTTCAGCTTTTCATTTTTAATCAGTAAAAAATTCCACTTTCATTTTCATTTCAATTTTTCATTTTTTATTAATTTGTAAAAATGTGCAAAAACCTAATTCCACTTTTACATTATGGGGTATTGTGAGCAGGCCAGAAATACAAAATCTAATTTTAAATGCAGGCTGTAACACAACAAAATGTGGAAAAGTCAAGGGGTGTGAATGCTTAGTCAAAGGGTCTGAATGAACTGTACGTAGATGGTGCCATGCTTTTCTCCTGGAAATACTTTTTTTCTAGTGATGCATGCTGTGCAGCTCCTCAGAGAGTGATGGAGAGTTACTGGAGAATGTGACCTCATGATGCAATTCAGTCATATAGCCAAGTAGCTATATTTTTGTTGATGGTAGCAACTTGGAAAATATGAGGTTCACACAAAATGCGTAAGTGATTTGAAGTTGTATGAACTGTTGTTTTTGATGAAGAGAACAAATGTATTTTAGATGAATTTCAATGGTTTAGCCTAGATTGACAGTAGACAGAGGGCCACTCACTGCCCATATGGTCTATGATACTCCTCCTTGGCAGTGCCACTTCCACTTCACCGCTCTGGCCCAGTGGCCTCTGCCAGGCCAGCCTTGGCACCAACCTGTGCCACTCACCCATAGCAGGCTTTGGTTATGGAGCCGCTTTATAAATGGCACCACTGATAGCTCTTACACAGTGTGCCTGCCGAGAGGGACAATGATGAGCGCCCCCCACTCAGATGTGCTGCCAGGCTGATATTCATTCCTAGAACTGGAGCAGATGCTGTGCCTCCATCTTATCGCTCTTGTAACATTGGTCACAGCTTATTATGGTCCGTTGGCCCTGTGTGACTATGCTGCTTTTAAAGACACACTGCAGTTAATTTACATCGTTGGGATTTCATTTTCTCTTACCTTGTTAGTATGGTTGGATGTATTTCCTCTGGCTTTAGGTGCAGGTAATTTCACAGCAGCATATAATAATAAAGTTTTTACCTTTATTTAACTGGGCAAGTCAGTTAAGAACAAATTCTTATTTACAATGATGGCCTAAGAACAGTGGGTTAACTGCCTTGTTCAGGGGCAGAATGACAGATTTGTACCTTTTCAGCTCTGGGATTCAATCTAGCAGTTTTTTAGTTAGTGGCCCAACGCTCAAACCACTAGGCTACATGCCGCCCCTGATAATGGTGTATTCACATATGTTGTGATCTCAGGAGAGACTGAGAAGAGAGATCAGACAACCAATAAATACAAACACACAAACTGAGATCAGAGAGAGGGTTGCAGGGGAGCACTAAACCAGCTGAGTGACATTCAAACCCTCCAGGTGGGACATACAGTCATTAGCCGTGACGTCCCTTCACTGCCTGTAGGGGCCACCTACATTCTCTTTGGAAGGCTGCTTTGCAGTTGCTTGAACGGGGTAAACCACTCTCATACTCACAATAAATTAGTATAACACTTTAGTCTAATCTGACATTTTTTATGAATTCGTTTATGGGGGTGTTTATTTGTATCCCCAACAGATTGTTAGTGAGTCTGAGCAGCTTGAAAAGTGCAGCCCTCTATTTTTCTCTCTCTGTGTCTGTCTCCCTCCCTCCCTCAACCCACTGGGGATTAGTTTGGACCAGGTGCTGCTGTCCCATCTGCCAACCCCAGAAAAATAGAAGGATAGACAGTGAGGGAGAGAAAGGAGGGCATGCTTGCAAATAGGGAAAGAGGGAGAGTGTGTGAGAGAGATGAGGAAGACAGAATGCACAGGGAGGGTGGAGGGAAAGAGGGGATAGTCAGGGAGAGATCAAGGGAGAAGAAGAGAGAAGAGAATAAGGAAAAAGTGGAAGGGAGAGGAAAGGGAGGACAGAATGAGACATGGTGAAAGAGGAATTAGGGAGAGAGAGAAGATTTCACAGATCAACAAAGAATTCGAAAACAAACCCAATTTGGATAAACTCCCATCTCTACTGCGTGAAATTCCAGTGTGCCATCACAGCAGCAAGATTTGTGATCTGTTGCCACAAGAAAAGGGCAACCAGTGAAGAACAAACACCATTGTAAATACAACCCATATTTATGCTTATTTATTTTCCCTTGTGTACTTTAACCATTTGTACATTGTTACAACACTGTATATACAGTGGGGCAAAAAAAGTATTTAGTCAGCCACCAATTGTGCAAGTTCTCACACTTAAAAAGATGAGAGAGGCCTGTAATTTTCATCATAGGTACATTTCAACTATGAAAGACAAAATGAGGGTGGAAAAATCCAGGAAATAACACTGTAGGATTTTCAATGGATTTTTTTGCAAATTATGTTGGAAAATAAGTATTTGGTCACCAACAAACAAGCAAGATTTCTGGCTCTCACAGACCTGTAACTTCTTCTTTAAGAGGCTCCTCTGTCCTCCACTCGTTACCTGTATTAATGGCACCTGTTTGAACTTGTTATCAGTATAAAAGACACCTGTCCACAACCTCAAACAGTCACACTCCAAACTCCACTATGGCCAAGACCAAAGAGCTGTCAAAGGACACCAGAAACAAAATTGTAGACCTGCACCAGGCTGGGAAGACTGAATCTGCAATAGGTAAGCAGCTTGGTTTGAAGAAATCAACTGTGGGAGCAATTATTAGGAAATGGAAGACATACAAGACCACTGATAATCTCCCTCGATCTGGGGCTCCACGCAAGATCTCACCCCGTGGGGTCAAAATGATCACAAGAACGGTAAGCAAAAATCCCAGAACCACACGGGGGGACCGAGTGAATGAGCTGCAGAGAGCTGGGACCAAAGTAACAAAGCCTACCATCAGTAACACACTACGCCACCAGGGACTCAAATCCTGCAGTGCCAGACATGTCCCCCTGCTTAAGCCAGTATATGTCCAGACCCATCTGAAGTTTGCTAGAGAGCATTTGGATGATCCAGAAGAAGATTGGGAGAATGTCATATGGTCAGATGAAACCAAAATATAACTTTTTGGTAAAAACTCAACTCGTCGTGTTTGGAGGACAAAGAATGCTGAGTTGCATCCAAAGAACACCATACCTACTGTGAAGCATGGGGGTGGAAACATCATGCTTTGGGGCTGTTTTTCTGCAAAGGGACCAGGATGACTGATCCGTGTAAAGGAAAGAATGAATGGGGCCATATATCGTGAGATTTTGAGTGAAAACCTCCTTCCGTCAGCAAGGGCATTGAAGATGAAACATGGCTGGGTCTTTCAGCATGACAATGATCCCAAACACATCGCCCGTGCAACGAAGGAGGGGCTTCGTAAGAAGCATTTCAAGGTCCTGGAGTGGCCTAGCCAGTCTCCAGATCTCAACCCCATAGAAAATCTTTGGAGGGAGTTGAAAGTCCGTGTTGCCCAGCAACAACCCCAAAACATCACTGCTCTAGAGGAGATCTGCATGGAGGAATGGGCCAAAATACCAGCAACAGTATTTGAAAACCTTGTGAAGACTTACAGAAAACGTTTGACCTCTGTCATTGCCAACAAAGGGTATATAACAAAGTATTGAGATAAATTTTTGTTGTTGACCAAATACTTATTTTCTACCATAATTTGCAAATAAATTCATAAAAAATCCTACAATGTGATTTTCTGGATTTTTTTTTTCTAATTTTGTCGGTCATAGTTGAAGTGTACCTATGCTGAAAATTACAGGCCTCTCTCATCTTTTTAAGTGGGACAACTTGCACAATTGGTGGCTGACTAAATACTTTTTTGCCCCACTGTACATATAATATGACATTTGGCATGTCTATATTGTTTTAGAAACTTCTGTATGCGTAATGTTTACTGTTAATTTTTATTGTTTATTTCACTTTTGCATATTATCTACCTCACTTGCTTTGGCAATGTTAACACATGTTTCCCATGCCAATAAAGCCCCTTGAATTGAATTGAATTGAGAAGGGAGAAATGGTTGTAGGGAGAGAGAGTAGGATGAAGCTATGGTAGCTATAATGTGATTTGACGTAATTTTGTCTGTGGCCAATGACCTTGAGCCTTCTTGGATGGGTTCCTTGCTCAGAACATGAGAACATATGAAAGCTGGTGGTTCCTTTTAACATGAGTCGTCAATATTCCCTGGTAAGAAGTTTTAGGTTGTAGTTATTATAGGAATTATAGGACTATTTCTCTCTATACCCATTTGTATTTCATTAACGTTTGACTATTGGATGTTCTTATAGGTACTTTAGTATTGCCAGTGTAACAGTATAGCGTCGGTCCCTCTCCTCGCTCCTCCCTGGGCTCGAACCAGGAACACAAAGACAACAGCCACCCGCGAAGCAGCGTTACCCATGCAGAGCAAAGGGAACAACTACATCAAGTCTCAGCGCGAGTGACGTTTGAAACGCTATTAGCGCGCACCCCGCTAACTAGCTAGCCATAAACAGCTCAATGCTTGACGCATAACGAAGAGCTGCTGGCAAAACCATTCCAATACGGAACCGTTCCGTATTTTATCTAAGGGGTGGCATCCATTAGTCCAAATATTCCTGTGCACAACCTTCAATGTTATGTCATAATTACGTAAAATTCTGGCAAATTAGGTGGCCCAAACTGTTGCATATACACTGACTCTACTGGCAATGAACGCAATAGGACACAATTTCACCTGGTTAATATTGCCTGCTAACCTGGATTTCTTTTAGCTAAATATGCATGTTTAAAAATATATACCCCTGTGTATTGATTTTAAGAAAGGCATTGATGTTTATGGTTAGGTACACATTGGAGCAACGATACGCACCGCATCAATTATATGCAACGCAGGACACGCTAGATAAACTAGTAATATCATCAACCATGTGTAGTTAACTAGTGATTATGATTGATTGATTTTTATAAGATAAGTTTAATGCTAGCTAGCAACTTACCTTGGCTTACTGCACTCGCATAACAGGCAGTCTCCTCGTGGAGTGCAATGAGAGGTAGGTGGTTAGAGCGTTAGACTAGTTAACTGTAAGGTTGCAAGATTGAATCCCCCAAGCTGACAAGGTGAAAATCTGTAGTTCTGCCCCTGAACGAGGCAGTTAACCCACCGTTCCTAGGCCGTCATTAGAAATAAGAATGTGTTCTTAACTGACTTGCCAAGTTAAATAAAGATTAAATAAAGGTGAACATTGAAAAAAAAATATATATATATATATATATTTTGAGGGGGATCGGCAAAATCGGTGTCCAAAAATAACGATTTCGGATCATTATGAAAACTTGAAATCGGCCCTAATTTATCGGCTATTCCGATTAATCGGTCGACCTCCACTGGAGACCCCATTTAAATTTGTGGATGCAGCTATTTCAGCCACACCTGTTGCTGACAGGTGTATACAATCAAGCACACAGCCATGCAATCTCCATAGAAAAACATTGCCAGTAGAAGGTCCTTACTGAAGAGCTCAGTGACTTTCAATGTGGCACCGTCATATGATGCCACTTCTCCAAAAAGTCTGTTTGTCATATTCCTGGCCTGGTCAACTAGAA
Organism: Oncorhynchus masou masou; assembly: GCF_036934945.1. Taxonomy (NCBI): domain Eukaryota; kingdom Metazoa; phylum Chordata; class Actinopteri; order Salmoniformes; family Salmonidae; genus Oncorhynchus; species Oncorhynchus masou. The sequence continues at coordinate 76,393,310 of NC_088235.1, read as the reverse complement.
GTGCTGTTATTGTGAAGTGGAAATGTCTAGGAGCAACAATGGGCTTGAATTTTCGAGCTCTATCCGTAGATTTTGTTTTCTTTTTCTCCCCAATTTCGTGGTATCCAATTGTTAGTAGTTACTGTCTTGTCTCATCGCTACATCTCCCGTACGGGCTCGGGAGAGAAGGTCAAGAGCCATGCGTCCTCCAAAACACAACCCAACCAAGCCGCAATACTTCTTAACACAGCGCACATCCAACCCAGAAGCACCAATGTGTCTGAGGAAACACCGTACACCTTGCGACCTGGTCAGCATGCATTGCACCGCCACAGGAGTCGCTAGTGCGCGATGAGACAAGGATATCCCTACCTGCCAAATTCTCCCTAACCCGGACGACTCTAGGCCATTTGTGCGTCATCCCATGGGCCTACCGGTCGCGGCCGGCTGCGACAGAGGCTGGGCTCAAACCCAGAGTCTCTGGTGGCACAGCGAGCACTGCGATGCAGTGCCTTAGATCACTGTGCCACCCAGGAGGCCGTCTACCCTTAGATTTTGCGGTGACGTAGTGTTTCCATGAGTGACAGAACACTGAGCCAATCACGGCGCAACTACAGTATAGTGCATTACCAACCCCTACGCTCTGTATTTTCCACTGGTTGCCCCACCACTATAGAAGCACTGAGCTTGGCTGAAACACATTTTGGAGCTGCCTTACTCAAGAAAGCAAAAAAGAGACCATGTTTGTGTGCGGCTTTATTAACTCAATGATTTTTTTGCACATTTTGCAAACTGATATGTGACACTGATTAATACCAAAATAACATGCAAAACAGGCAACAACAAAACATTTGCTAAACATGTGGGGCTCTGACACTGAACACAACCAGTCATGATGTTTTCATTTGATTGTCAAACAAATCACTTCAACAATTAGGCTACCTGCGCACATTCTTCCACTATAACATTATTTCAGCATCCAAATAGTGCACTGTGGACCTGCCATTTGTTGAAGGGAAAGAGACATTGCTTAAAACACATCAGATAGTGTAATGACATTCAATAAATTGACCTTTTTTTGTAAAAAGGAAAGTTGGGACACCTGAAAAGGGGCTAAAATACTGGACACAGCTGTGTCTGTCTTGAGCTCATTTGTGAAGGAAACTGTGAGGGTCCAGTTGAATCAATATTGCAAGTTCACTAGCAAGTTCACTAGCAGCTGGACCCAGTTGCAAGTTTGCTAGTGAAACCTCAAGACAGACAGAGAGAGAGAGGCAGACAGGCGGAATAGAGAGATTCATGTGAATGAAAGAACCTGAACCAAATGTTACTGGTTTAAACCATGACTGAGAGCTGGGGGTGTCACACCCTGATCTGTTTCCCTTGTCTTTGTGATTGTCTCCATCCCCCTCCAGGTGTCGCCCATCTTCCTCATTATCCCTTGTGTATTGATACCTGTGTTCTCTGTTTGTCTGTTGCCAGTTCGTTTTGTTTCATCAAGCCTACCAGTGTTTTTCCCACTGTTCCTGTCACTAGATTGTTCCTGCTTTCTAGTTTCCCTGGTTTTGAACTTTTCTGCCTGCCCTGACCCTGATCCTGCCTGCCCCTGCTGGATTAATAAACTGTTGTTAATTCAACGTTGTCTGCATCTGGGTCTTACCTTGAAAAGTGATAGTACAAACTGGCCATGACTGACCCAGCAGACCCTGGCCAGCAGCGCAATGTCATCTCCTCCCAAGGAGCCACCATCGGTAGGCACAAGGAATTGCTTTGTGGCCTTATGGAGGTGGTCCAAACGTTGGCGGAACACCATGACCGGGCATTGAACATTTTGCTGGAGCAATTCCGCGGATTGTCTGGGAGGCAGCCTACCACGATTGTAACCCCACAGCCCATCAGTAACTCAGCGGTTAGCAGCGCCATCTCATTGGTCACTCCACCTTCTCAGGTGCCCTACTTACCTCCCCCAGAACGCTTCAATGGAAAGTCGAGCACCTATCGGGCATTTCTAGCTCAGTATGCCCTCGTCTTCGAGCTTCAGCCCTCCTCCTTCCTCTTGGATCGCTCCAAGGTAGGCTACCTCATCATGCTGATGTCCGGGAGGGCTCTCATCTGGGCTACTGCTGTATGGGAACAACAGCCGGCCATATGCGTGAGTCTGGAGGGGGTCGTGGGAGAGGTGAAGAAGGTTTTTGATGCCACGTTCTCCAGGAGAGAAGCTGCCCAGAAGCTAATCTAGCTTCAGCAGGACTCCTGCCGTGTGGCAGATGGAGAGTGCTTGGAACCAGGAAGCGCTGTTCGATATGTTCCTGTATGACATTTCGGAGGAGGTCAAGGACGATCTTACTGCTCGGGAGTTACCTATGGATCTCGATTTCCTCATCGCATTGACCATCCGCATCGATGTCCAATTGCGGGAACGATGGAGGGAGAGGAAATTTGATTTCGCTTGCATGTTCAGGGATTCCACCTTGCCTCCGAGTCATCCCGGAAGTCCCCGATGGTCCCGTTGCCAAGAGAACCCGAGGCTTCCTGACCTCCCCCTAGAGTCATCGAAGATGGCCGAGTCACCAATTCCCAAGCCTATGCAACTAGGCAGAGCTGGGCTGTCGCCAGCGGAACGGCAATACAGGATCAACACGAAGAGTTGTCTCTATTGCGGTACTCTTGGTCATTTTGTGTCCTCTGGACTGTAAAACACCAGGCTCACCGGTATGAGCGAGTACTCTGGTTGGCCATATGGAGAACTTTTCTGCTTCCCTTGCTCGCACCCCTTTTTATGCCTTGGGGAAAACCAGTCTAAATCTCTCCAGGTCCTCATTGACTCTGGGGCCGATGAGAGCTTTTTGGACGCTACTCTGGCTTCCGAGATGGACATCCCCGCTCAGCCCCTCTCCATTCCCATGGATGTTAGAGCACTGTTAGAGCACTGGACGGGCGCACTATGGGCCAGGTCACTCATAATTCCAACCTACGGGTGTCAGGGAATCACAGCAAGACTACTCCATTTCTATTCATCAAGTCTCATCAGATTCATGTTTTTTTTGTGATTCTCCTGGCTCTAGTAACACAATCCCCTCATCAACTGGTCTACGGGTGCCATCATAGACTGGAATACGTTCTGCCATGCCCAATGTCTGAAGTCAGAGCAACCTGCCTCGGGATGTCTTCATGGGGGCTCGGAAGATGCCCCTGACCTCTCTGCCACATTGACCCTAGGGAAAAAAAGAAGAATGGTTCAATTAGATACCCCCAAAGTTTTTGACTTTTGTTGCATTTAGGGGAGCTCGTGTCTCTGAAATCATCCCCTATAAAGCATTTGGATTTTTGGATTTTGAAAGTTACATGTCTTGAAGACTAATTTTCAACCTCTCCTAGTCCCAGTCTGCAATCCCCACGTTTTAAGATGACCAAGGCTTCATGCCACAATGACTACCACACTGTAGCACTCACTTCTTTAATCATGAAGTTCTTTGATAGGCTGGTTATGGCACACATCAACTCCACCATCCCAGACACCATAGGCCCACTCCAATTTGCATACCACCCCAACAGATCCATAGTTGACGCAATCTCAATTGCTCTCCACACTGCCCTCACCCACCTACTGTAGATGAGAGGAACACCTATGTGAGAATTCTATTCATTGACTACAGCTCAACGTTCAGCTCAACACCATTGTCCCCTTCAAGCTCGTCACCAAGCTTAGGACTCTGGGCCTGAACACCTCCCTCTATAACTGGGTCCTGGACTTACTGACCGGCCGACCATAGGTGATAAGAGCAAGCAACATCACCTTTGCCTCGCTAACCCTCAACACAGGGGCCGAACAGGGTGTGCTTAGGGTGTGCATGGCCACGCATGGCCACGCACGACT